>NC_065902.1:5296830-5599860 GCF_905147045.1 Nymphalis io | reverse complement strand
TAATCAAATAATAAAAAAAAATTACAAGTAAGGCCGTGAATGTTTAAATGCATGCACTTAATTACTTCTTAAAGTACTGTCAACTATGTATAATGTTAAAAAATTTTTTTTCACCAGCGCTACAAATTGTGCGCAAATCAATTCGTTGAGTTGAACTCGTTTTAAATTCATTTGCAAGATTTGTCCCACATAAAGTCAAGTAACAATTGACATATTTTTGCAATCCACAATTATTGTTAACTTAACTATCGTTTTATTATATAAAAATATAATTTATATATAAAATTGATAGTTATATAAGGAGATGAAAATGTATAATAATAATAATATTATAAACTTAAAAATCGACATACTTGTACAGACATATATTTGGTATTCTTTAAAGTTTCTTACTGAAGTACATAAATATTATACCGCTTAGATCTTATTGTAAATCCTAGAACGCGAAACGGCGTGTGAACACTATTATCCCCAGATAATAAAATCGTAATTGCCTCAGTCTTATAATTATTATATTTAACATCTTTATAGCGCACTTATGTGATAAAAATAATAAGGTAACTGGCTAGAGAACACTTTAATACACAATTCTGACTTGACTTGATATAAGTGAAAAGTGTCATTGAAAATAGCAGCTTTTTTTATTTTATATGTGTGCAAAATATTTATTGTTTTTTTTATATAAATTGGTAGACCGTATATAGGCAATAGTAGGTAGGTAGATATTGCCGCTGTAAAAAATATTAACGATTCCTTATATTGCCAATGCGCCATCAGCTTTGGGAACTAAGACAACATCTTAGTGCCTGTATCCTCGTTCCTGTATTTACACTAGCTCACTCATAATTCAAACTAAAACAACAATAAAAAAACGTAGTAAACGTAACGTAACAATTAAAAACGTAAAATACGACTGTGAAGAGTAGGAAGTACCTACCCAGACGGGCTTGCACAAAAGCCCTGCCTCCAAGTAAATCGCGTTGATTTTTTTAATTTATGTATATAAATATATGCTTGTTTGTGTTCGTACCGTTGATCCAATTTGAATTTGTACTGTCCTTGTTGGCACGTGAGTGATGATTCGGACGTAGTAATATCAATGTAGGTGAAGCGCGTAAGGTAGAGTGCGAATCGTATTGGATAATTGCTCATCCTCTATACCTCTATTGTTTAATGTAAAAAGTAATAACGTACGTAATGTCTTCTTCTGCCTAGCGTTTTCCCGGCCTAGTAACGCCAAGGTCCGCTTTCCTGCATCTACGCCTCCACTTTGCTCGATCTAAAGTGTCCTCCTTAGTGAGATCGTGCTCTCTCATATCGTCCATCACAACATCGAGCCAGCGCTTCTTGGGCCTGCCGCGGAATCTAGGGCCTTCGACAACAAAGTCCAGGCATCGGTTCCCGACATAGTCTGGTGGTCTGTGGCTAATGTGGCCAAACCAACGCAGACGGCTTTCCTGCAACTTACAAACGCCAAGGCTACCACGGATGTGCTCGTTACGAATGCGATCTAGTCGCGTAACGCCACACATTCACCGCAACATCTTCATTTCCGCGACGTGAAGTTGCTGAACGTGTCTCGCGAGAGCTGGCCACGTACAATAAGACTGGTCGGACGATGCACTTGTACACAAGGCCCTTTAATTTCACCGGTATCCTGATATCCTGATATCCGGCTCACAGATTACACCGGTGACTTCCCGCCATTTGGCCCAGGCTGCGTTTATTCAAGCTCTAACGTCGTAGTCGATTGTACCAGACTCGTGCAGTACGGACCCGAGGTATTTAAACTTTTCCGTCTTGATAACGGATTCTCCGAATATTTTTATGGGTTCGGGGTCCGACCTACCACAGGCCATATACTCGGTCTTCGCAACATTTAGCATCAGACCGCCCCTCTCTAGCACACCGTTCCACTGGTTCACCTTTTGCTCCAATACCTGCTTGTCCTCATCTACCAGTGCAATATCATCAGCATACATCATGAGCCAGGGAGACGGCTCATAGGCTTTCGCTGTGACAACGTCAAGCACTACACTGAACAGAAAAGGACTCAGGGCCGAGCCTTGATGGACACCAACTGTGATCGGGAAAGGGTGTGTTTCGCCAACGGCGGTCCTTACTATTGATTCCGAATTATGGTAAATGTCTCGGATAATGTCAATATAGATTTGTGGCACGTTCTTCATCTTATACTTATACGTAATGTACTACTTCTTAACGTTACGTAACGTCCACGTCCTAAAAAAGTATCTTGCAATAATTCGAATTTATGACGCTAGGGACGCCCACCTAGAGGGATGTCAAGAGAGGTGGAAGTGGTGGAAGTGAGGTGGTGGAGGTTTTTTTTTTAATCAAGAAATAAAGAAATCGTTAAAATATTTTGTTTTATTGTAATAAAAATTCAAGGGAGGCCAGAATATTTTTTTAATCCGGCAGGCTCACCAGAAGAATAATTGGGATAACCGACAGTACCCGTATAACACACCCCAGTATAACACAAACGAACATGCACAAACTTTGCTTTATTTATTTTGCAATATTATATAATAAGCAGATTTCGCTATCTCAAGGCGCTCGTAAGTGCATAGGTCATCTGCAATAGCAAGACTCAATTGATTAGGTTATTAATTGTATATACAAGTTACTACTCGACTGCAATAGAATTTATAGTTTCAATTACATGCGCTTTAATACCTACTTAATATATTTATACAATCTATTCGCAAACATTTCAAACTGTGCTTGTTAAGTAATCAATTCGTGTACAAAATTACAAATAGCTTTTTTTTTGTTCAAAGCTGCGGCCTGTTAATATCCCACTGCTGGGCTAAGGTCTCCTCTCCCTTTGACAAGATATGGAGCTTATTGCACCGCGCAGCCCCAATGTGTATTGGTGGATAAATGAATAATATTGGCATATATTTGGCAAAATTTCATTTAAATCAGACACATACAGGTTTTCCTCCACCATTGGGCACAAGATGATAAACACAAAGTAAACACGTGAAAATTAAGTGGTTGCATGGACTTGAACCCGGGACCATCGGTTAAAAATCACGCGTTCGAATCACTGGACCATCTGACTGGTCGACTCCATATTATTTAATCCACTACCACATTTCTTTAAGATGTACAAATTTGTTAGACTGTCAATAGTTAACACATTACTAATTGAATGTCAATCACGTCTCGTAGCGCAAATAAACATTTTAACTATGTTAATACAAAAATCCTTGCTCCATTTATAAAGTTTTAATATCGACTACATACTTCTTTTGTTTGATATTTTTATATACAAAATAAAATAAATAAACGTAAATTTTCTCAATTTCATTGTACTAAAAAATACCTATTTAACACCTATATAAAACAAAGAGTTAATTTTGAATCAATTGTTTTAATATAAAAAAACCTCGTTCCATTTTTTAATACGAAATATTTACTAATTAATATTAAAAACAAGAATTTAATTATCATAAATTTATTTAATATTAGGTCCTTACACATAAAATTAGCGTTTTGTCGTACTGACCACTTTGATCTGAAATATCTCCTCTTTGGTTAAGAATTCCAAATTCAAATTATTAAATTTTTTTACCTTGTATATTTGAGTTTTGAAAACAGTCATTCATTTGTTTTTTCCTCATTATTTTTTTCTTTGGCGTCGCTTATTACCGCACAATGGAAAACATGAAATATCGGTACATTTACGAGTACGAGTTCTACCGTGGCACCAATGCTGCAGGAACAGCGCTGGTGTCGAAAAAGAAAGCACGGTATGTTTTTGGTTTAAAAGTTTTCGTTCTGGAAATTTCGACCTGCAGAACCAACCCCGTGGACCTAATATAATAATTACAATTCTTTACTTTAATGTATTATTTTTATTTTATTTTTTTTATTCAATATTAAATAAGCTATGGCATATGTGCTTAAAACGTGTGTTCTTAGAAATGAGTATATAATTAAAAAAGTTAAACTAGCGCAGTTTTTTTATTGACTTATATAAGAAATCGTACAAAAAACTAAACATTTTAAAAGGAAATAACTTAATTACGAATCCACTTTTTATAATCTAAACTTAAAATGTGTCAACATTAGATCGATTGAAATGCCAAAACATCTAATCATCGATTTCGTTTTTACTTAGATCATTTACTTGTAAATATATCGATGTAATAACATAATTTTAATATTATTTGAACACATACATACATTTTCACACTTTCATAGGTTATCACGATTTAGTACGATCCGTGTAAATGTGGAAGAAAAGAGGATTTTTTGCAATTTCGTCTATCACATGTTACTACTATTAAAAATAATTGACGTTTTTATAAAATACCATAATAATAGGATTATATACACACGTTTATATAAAGCACTACTTTTCACCGCTGGCTTCGGCCACATGTTGGGGGGTCAGGGGTCAGGTCTTAGGTATGAATATAGCTTGATAGATTATGGTCAAAAATTAATCAATATTAAGCGTTTCTATATAAGAATCATAGGTTGGTTACTTAAAAAATATGGACGTGAAAATCGAGACGATTTTATAGTGTTTTTGCTTATTTTAATGTTTCATAATATACAATAAAGATGAAATAAGTGCCCTGGCTTATTTATTATAGCATTACTCAATCCGTCTCTCTTGTGTCTATCATAAATTACCTGAGATAAATCTTTCATCGAGTCTAGCTATGGAGTGCAGGCACGGTACATTCGTTATACGCGTTCAAATATTTATAAATTCCTTTCAACGCCTTTCCGCACTAACGCCTAATTCGATAAACACATATGCCATCGATATCAATATCTTATAAGATTTCTGTAAGCTATTTCAACTACATACTAATATATAGTGAATTTTGAATTGTATAAATATATTTATATTTGTAGTAGTTAAATAGTGACTGCCTGGTTGGTCTTGTGGCTTGATGTAAGGCCGCAGACCCGGAGGTCCTGGGTTCAATTACCAGGTCGGACAATAAAAAGTTATTGGATTTTTTGTTAGAAAATTCTCAGTAGCAGCCCGGAGTCTGGAAATTGGAAGTGTGTCCCGCTCCCGTGCCTCGGAAAGCATGTAAAGCCGTTGGTGCTGCGCCTAAACTCTTTCTGGTCCTATACGGATTGCCGTCCTATTGGATTATGAGAGTTAGGAAATTGAGAGTGCACCTGTGTTTGCGCACACACTTGTGCACTATAATATCTCATGCGTAGTTGGCTAATCTCTCTTGAGATTGGCCGCCGTGGCCGAAATCGGTCTGGAGGACATTATTATTATTTGTAATAGTAATTATAAAATCTTTTTTGCAGAATTGAATAGAGTCCCATCTAGAAGTGTAAGTGATATGAAAATTGACTAAGGAAAATTTTATGTTATTCAAACGACTAGTAGAAAAATTCGCATGGAGGGTTGACCTCGGACAGATGGCCTTCTGTAAAAATACATACTCGTCGAAATCAAATAAATCGATAATAGCAGGCGAATGAAAATGATGAATTCGTTTTTGAACGAAACGATAAATTCAAAAAAAATTATATATTGTAAGATATCATTTCTACATATAACTTGTTTCCTAGTTATTTAACTGTAACTAAGAAACACTGTACTACTTTCGTATTAAAGAGTATCCTCTTGATTTATCAGAAAAACTTTACATCGTTCTCTAAGTTTAAAACGTTCTCTAATGCTTACTTCAAATTATCAGTTTTTAAAGTTTCCTTCGAAGAAACTATTTAAATGTGTCTATGTTTAATGGTAAAACATTATACTCCATACATAAAAACTTATGCTATTCAATTTGTGTACAAAATGAGTCAGGATTTCCTTACGATGCACTCAGGCCATAAAGTAATAAATAAAAACCTATTTAATTCTATTGATACATATCCGCTCATAAGAGAACTACACCAAAGAATGTCACGTCATATTTGAGAATTTTCACAAAGTTAACATATTCAAGGCACGCAAGTAAACGCTCATGAATTATTACAGATTTAAAAGGACCGTTTGTGGCTGCCATGCTCTATTCACATTCAAGTGGCGGTTAAAGATGCAGAAAACAGCAAGCGAGCGTTGATCATAAAATTACGTATGAACAAGTAAGTGTCGGCGCCACATTTCTGTGAACAATAGAATGGTATGTAAATGGCGCCAAACGCGCGATCATAACTTGCGCACTCACAATTATGTACATAAGTACGTATGTGCCCATACGCTGCATGTCATTCATATGCTCAGCATTTAGGCCATTTCGCGAATATAACTCTGAATGCCGTGTCGCCATTTGACTACGATAACCACTTTAGTCGCTACGTTAAGGGCCGCTACATTAATAACTAAGAAATTATAACATCAAGCCCAGTAAATTAAGGCATTTTATAAATATAATCAATCATATTCAAATTGATTAATAACATTTTGCGAATATCGTTAAGTTGCAAATAAGATTTGCATTATTACTATAAAGCAATTAGCAGAAATATTTGAATTTGGATTTAAATATGTTGTCTATTTTGCAAAAATTTAATGTGTAAGGACATGTTCAGTTGACCAATTACGTGCCACGAGACTAAATAATATCACTTTGCAAAAGTAGGGTCAGGCGTCAGTACAAATCTCGAACTCCGACGATAACCTAGGTATGACAAAGACGTCATTGATGCTACATTATATGCTATAATATATTACAAGTGTATTACACTTACAACTTAATTAAATTATATTTCTGTTAATAAACATTCACGTAGGTCATTACCTTAAGGGTTCCAGAAACGCCTTTCCACAATGCGAGTCGAAAACGAAAATCGTGACTTTGTATTTTATAACTGGCATTGCTTTAGTGAACATACTCATATTGTGTCAGTTTACTAAAGGTGGTGCCGGTAGCTACACATACTCACCAAATTTGCTTAGAGCCGCCGTGCGCTGGCGCCAGTCTACTTTCCAAATAGCCTTCGCGTCTCGCCTGTGACCTTTTAAGCACGCACACTTGCCTTATGGGTTATGGGCCAACTCCACTCCTAGTCTCATAGATTCTGACGCTATAATTTTAATTGATCAAATTATATTCATTTAGTTTGTAAGTCTACATCCAAATACGTGTAACAGGTAATTGCGCGAAATGTGACAGGTTTTTAAATAACTGATGACGAAGTTATATATAAGTAATATGTTTATTAATGTAATGTACATTTAGTATAGTAGCAGCAGTATTTTTTTATTATGTACAAGTTAATTTCATAAATTTATTTAAAATATCAGGTGATCAATAATTTCTCTTAGATGAAAAAATGACATAATTGATATTTAATTTACTTAATTTCATTGGACTAAATATACCAGACGCTGTGCCGCGGTCGTGCATTTTGAAAAGTAATCATCGTAATATTTGAATTGATAAAATGTGCCACTTAAATTCGTTCTGACAATTTGTTTCAATAAAATCTTCGATAAAAATTTTAAATGGGCACGAATTGGCGCTACTTCAAAACACGAACCCGGCACCACACGATGAAGGAACACACCTTCTACATGCATATGAGCTGGCAATAAAATACTATTCGTAGTTGTGATTAAATAGAACAGTTATATTAAGAACAAGGCAGTAACATTATATCAAATTTAATACTATAGCGTGCAAAAGATAACGATAATGGTTCGTCGACATGAATAAGTAGGTAGTAGTCATACTACAAATACGCGGAGCTGGATCGAGCTAGAAATGTAATCAAGAGAACTTTACTAGAACCATTGAAAGCAATACAGCGCTATTCAGTACTCCTGCGACATTAAAATACTTTATAGTGGAATTTGTGCGACCGTCAACCTCTACTTGTAATTCAATGATTTTGTTTTATTCTATATAAATATATATATATTATACACAATATTAATAAATGCTTCGGTGTATTTTGATTTTTCTATTCTATTCTACTTCCTATTCAATACAATTAGAGATTACCTAGTACTATTATTTAGTCTTTATAGCAAAAGACTAGCTGCTCAGCGCGGTTTTATCCGCGTTGAACTTTACTGTTCTGTCCCGTGGGTCGTAGCACGATGTTATATAGTATATAATTACTTACTCAATAAGTAAACTCTAAGGCAAGAAGATATTTTCAAACTGGAATGAAAAATTTAAATTTAAGGCGTTCAAATAAACATATATTCATTTTCTGATAATATGATATATGTATTTGAAATCATGTATTTTTTAAATTAAATTACGCGACGGATTTAATATAGCCGATATAATAATTTCGCCAATGACACGTGCGCAAACACGTTTGTTTTTACAAGTAAATAATAATATAAATTAAGAAACAGAACCAAACTTAATCGATTGATTAAAATAACTACGAAATGTGAAATTAATGAAGCTGTAAATTGAAATTTAACTTAAATATTTCACTAAAAGACACAATACGAAAGTAAAGGTACAACTATGAAACTGTGACAATACAAAAAAACCTGAGTAGTATGAAACTTAATACATATTTATTTTTCACCCCCTTTATGCACTCCGCCGCGCGTCATGGTTCATAAGCATCACATAATGCCATTTACAGACAAAACGAGGAAACGCATACGAAGCGAAACCGTGCTTTTATGATCGTAATAAACGAATAACTCAGTTTAAGTTTTGCATTTGAAATACTATATTCTATTACAATAGTGTCAGTTATTTTAACGTTTATTTTCGAATGATATATGTGCACATACATTTAAAATAGCTTAAATTACTTAATATATAAATCGCAAACTTATTATTCAAAAAGTTTGCGGTTGGCCAATGGGCCACCTGATGGTAACTGGTTACCACCGCCCAACTTGTGGTTCTACGGTTACATTGACTCTCGCCGTTCAAACCGGAACAAAACGATTATTAAAATTGCTGCTTGACGAAATAATATATGATGAGTTGATGAAACCCAAACGGGCTTGCACAAAGCGCCAGCACCAAGTATATCAAACAAATATAAATATTTATTTAATATTATTCCACATTTTCACTTAAGAAAATGTAAAATAATTCAATACTCAATTTCAGCGCGATTGTGCTAATCCCATCTGGTAGAACAGAATGTGTTGATAAATGAAAATGCAAGCGTGCGTAATTTCAGCTGCACTGATAGCCACCCGCAGGCCGCAGTCTCAAGCTAATATTGTATGAAATAAGAGCAATCGTGTTAAAATGTACGCATTAACGCACTGGCGCCGTCTATCGGCGACATTTTCATTCTACTTGTCGTCGACCAAGTTTACCACGTTGTATAATAATTATATCAATATCTTAATCATTTTAATATTAAACTTAATCGTGACCGCTATTTGCAAGATAATAAATATTCATACCGAATATTTTAGATTAATATCTGTCCCTCGGAACGCGCTTGGGTCACTTACAAGCAAATTTCAACGAAAATTAACTTTGAAATGCTACGCACTTCGTGTGCCTTTGACTTAAAATTATTTGATTCAAATTAAAATTGATCTTAACGAATTTAAAATCAAGCACAGATTCCTTAAATGTTATTAATAATTGACACCATGTAAAGTAATAAAATAGTGTGAATAACTAAAACAATCTTATCTGCAAATAAGATTATTCAAATTATTGAACTAAACTAAAAGCAAACGGTTGATTATTTCAGAGGTCGTTGGTTCTTTTCGATCAGATCTATGTAAAAAGAGCTACACTGTCCGGCGCCGGCGCCGAGCGTCGCGACGTCGCCTTTGTTTGCACGTCGCGTATGTTCTCTATTTACGCAAGTACGTTTTGTTTTAATAAACACGTCGCAAATTGTTTCAGAATGCACACACTTCGCAATTTACTTCTTAAAATATTTTGCCTAATAAAGCGGCCGTGAGCCCTCAGTGAACCGTTGATGCTGTGAAGTTTTATCACTTCTAAAATATTATTATTTCATTCGTACTTTTCAAGTAAACATTTTGAATATATTTTGTTGGAATGGTAAATGTAAATAAGCAGTATAAGGTACGGATTCAGTTCAGAATAAAGATAGCAGAGTTATAATTGAGTACGGTAAGTACTCCGCTGCGTAGTTCAGCACATTACAACAATATATTAAACGTGTAACGATATATCAAACACCATTTAATATAAAACATGACTTGCTTTGATCTAAAGATTAATGTTTGAGGTAAATCGGAGTGTTCGTGGCGCCAACGCGGGGGCCGGGCGCTTACCGTCGCGGCGCGGCCGAGTCACGTACTGTTTACACCACAAACGACGGGCCTATTATTCAAGTCAAGCTTATAATCTAACCACAAACGACGAATGCCTCCGTATTAACTAATATAAAAAAAAAAAACATATTTACCCAATGCAATACCGCAATACGGATGCAATAACTGATAAAGTATTCTCTTTAAAGTTGAATTTAAAAGCGTCAATTTCGATTTTTGTTTTGATAAAAGCATCTTTCAAGCATCTGCGGAGAGTAGTAACCTCATTTATATAAGGTTTAAATATATAACTGAGGCGTGAACGATCTCGCACGTCCGATTTAACCTACACAGTAACCAATCATTCAAATTAAGAAAAATCGTTCTACATCGCAAAAAAGTGATCCCGATTCCAACATCAAAGCTTATTTTCGCTGGGTAGTGAAAAAGATGCAAACAAAATTACAACAAGGAATGCGTTGCGGGCAGGGACACCGATCTCACGAAAATAAAACGTCGATTGTACCCGGCATCGGCGTGCACAAAACAAATTCCTCGGAGGCACATGCAGCACACTGAATTAGATACACTCGTGATCGACTGCTCGGTGCTCGGTGGTCGGCGATACGATGTCCGATGAACCATGAACGCTCTGTGAGCGCACGCGCACATGCACACGCAAACGGAGCCGTCCCTCATTACTGCTCCTTAAGTCATAGCTATCACGCGAACTTATGACTTATCATTTATCGTCCTTATGTTTAAAACATTTAAGGTATCTTTTTCTACCTTTTTTAATAGCACATTTTCCCTTGATTTCTAGTCAGTATCATTTCTTAAAGAAATTAGCTTTCTTTGCTAATCATCGCTTATTCGCTATATGAAGAAAATCTATATTTAAAATGAGACCTCCGTTTTGTAATGTAGACGCGCACTACGAATGGATTTTATGGATGATTGGTTGGGTAGTTAAACACGTGAAAGCAAAAAAGAATGTAACAAATAAACAAACTCACTCTCGCCTATTATAATATTAGTTAGGATATTTTATGTCTTATGGTTTATTTCTTAAGCGTTACAGACAAAAATATTTATTGTTTTACACTAGTCTATGTATAAACTAGAAAGTAAAGCCTCCTTTCGGGATATTTTAAACAAAGTCAATATACTTACGTTAGTATCACAATATATTTACAACAATATCATCACTGTCGATATTTTGTGACAATTTTTTATAAACACGATAAGTAAAGATAAACTGTAAAGTCAATTATTTTACTCAACAAGCTCACTTCCTAGGTCCTTCCAAATCTACTAACTTATTGGATTTAATCTAAAATTCTGTTTAAACATTGTTCAATTTTAAGCGCACGTGGTGTCTGCATCGAGAAAAATGAAATCATGTACATGTTGTTTGATTATCATTTTGTTTTGTGGACCAATAAAGATAAAAAAATAATATAAATTTACTTATGTTTAATATATGTATATGTAATATAATGTATAAATTTAATACATGTATATTAATATATACTTTTCATTTAGCAATTAATTTTAAAGCTCAGCTCATTAAACGACATTAATAACTATATTTAATTATTCTGTAGAAGACTACATAAACGATAAAAATCGTAGAGCTTCGATGATATTCTCACTGGATATATAAATTTATTATAATTATATCATGTTTTACGGTGATGGAAATTGTATTTCACCAACCCGCACTGGAGCAGCGTGGAGGAATAAGCTCCAAACCTTCTTCTTAAATAAGGGAGCGGAGACCTTTAGCCCAGCAGTGGGACATTCACAGGCGGTTACGGACATATATATTTAATCGTAAATAGTTGAAAATCTAAATTGTTTTAAAAATGAAAAATTTTAACTACCGAGTGTTTATTGATTCTTCTCAGTAGAATATTCATTCCAATGTTAGTTTCATATTTTTAATTTATTTTTTTAAAACTCAAAAGAATACCGAAATTCCAAATGTTTATCTTTTTTTTTTTATAAAATAGGAAGGCGGACGAGCATATGGGCCACCTGATGGTAAGTGGTCACCAACGCCCTTAGACATTGACATTGTAAGAAATGTCAACCATCGCTTACATATCCAATGCGCCACCAACCTTGGGAACTAAGATTTTATGTCCCTTGTGCCTGTAATTACACTGGCTCACTCACCCTTCAAACCGAAACACAACAATACCAAGTACTGCTGTTTTGCGGTAGAATATCTGATGAGTGGGTGGTACCTACCCAGACGAGCTTGCACAAAGCCCTACCACCAGTGATCCACCATACCACCAGTGATCTATACTAATATTATGAAGAGGTAAGATTTTTATATATTTGTTTGTAATGGGTAAACTCAAAAACTACTAAACCGATTTAAAAAAATTCTTTCACCTACAGCAATAGAAAGCTACATTATCAGCGAGTAAGATAGGCCGTACTTTTATTTTCAAAAAATTTGAGATCCCTAAGAAAATTGCAATAATATTACCAAGGTATCAAATTTTAATATCAATTAAGAAAAATAACTGTTCAACCCGGACGAAGTCGGGGCTGGCCGCTAGTTGTGAATATAAAAAGTAGATTTTAAATTTCTTTTAATTCATTTCAATTGGTTTTCTATAGCCTTTTCTTTTGGTATTTATTTGAATTTAAATTAAACTTCAGCTTAAACTTTTACATTATTTTCAATAAATAAAAATAGTTCTTTTAATTTCTGAGATTAGTAATCACTACATTGTCACTTACTTAAACACTTCTTCAATGAATTATTTATTTATAAAACATATGTAAAGCCTCATATATCATATATAAGGTAGCAATTAAAATTTTAGTATAAATAAATATTAAATATGTGTATATATTAATAATAATAATTTAACATGTAATGTAATCTCAGAGAATTACATATATACCTATCTACATTACGAAACTTTATCTATTTAAAACAACGTAGTTAATTTGACATTAGACACTTCCCGTTTCAAGGTACGACTTTTAAATGAGTTTTATTATTTAAACACGTGTCAGTTTCAAGTAAAAATTATAGATTTTACTTAAGTCTTCATACGATAAGGAGTTTATTCAAAGTACGATAAAATACGATACAGTCATGAAAGGAAGGCATGAAAGGCAGTCGGGCAACTGAAGTCTGAATTCCGTAAGGCAACAGTGAATAAGATTTCCTGCGTTTTGTAGCTATGAGTTTTAGATAAACCTTTTTGCTTCAAAACATTTTTTTAAAGACACTCATACAACAAAATAGCAATGTTATATCTGCATTAAAATAACAACGCGTAGTTTTTTAAAGGAACATTAACATTCCTTTTAGTCTACATATGCAAAAAGGTCATAGGATAAACACAAGTGCGTACATGATGAAATTTAATATTGTTTTGCCACAGTAATTTGATGTTAATAACCTTAATCAATTTAAAATTAATTTATAATATTCTCACTACGTAAGCGAAACGAATTTAGGACGCGCTCTCAGACGATCAATTAACAAGACAGTGAACAACGAGCAGCATTTACACACTCGAAACGATTGAGAATTTTGCGAACCTAAGAAAACGTCTCGAGGAATAACGAAAAGAGACGAGTACGTTGACATCGCCGATATTTGCCCGCAAAAAATGTTTGTGTTGTAAGTTGTGTTCGCTAAAAAGGCGCGCAGACGGCGTCGCGGCGGCGGGTCGACGGCCGCGCCCGGAATAACCACCACCAGCAGCTATATTTGCAGCAGCGGCGCGGGCGCAGGGGGACACCAGCGCGTGCCATTTCTGCACCAGCCCGGTGCATCTGAGTAATGGCATTGTAATGCTCTCAATATATCCCACTCAGTGGATCCGAGCGGGCAGACGAGCTGTCGGCGACGTCGTCGATGGTGACCGCCCCACGCCGCGAACAACATTCGGCTGCGTCGAGTGTTCCTCGAAAGTGATTCATTGTCACTACTCACGCCGTACAGGAGGAATTTTGCTTTTAAATTAATGGCGCATATATTTTCTCAGTTCATTATTGGAACATGTAATTGTCCATTACGAATTAGTGTCGGCAGGAATGATTATCCAGATCGAATGTAGGCAACGAGCGTCCATGTGTAGGTAATCATGAGAATCATTCGTGGGAGCCGCCGTGCCTGTCCAATGTCATTTGTCATCGCCAGTTCCTGTCACTTCATATGTACGCATGCTTTCTCACATTTGCAATTACCTTTTAAGTCGGGAATTTGCCGATTCAACAAAAACAGGCATTGAAATGATAAACGATGACAATCAAGTGACATTTAACGCAAAAAAAATTGGTAATTCAATTCTATATCTATTTAATGACTTTAAAATACACATGTCGTAATTTTCTAGATATAATTATTGTATTATGTATTTGAATACCAAACGACTTATCATAATTTATTCAATTAATATTGTATTTTTATTGAAGTTATAATAAACTGACTAGATCTTTCGAAGTGTCATATTACAAAAGAGAGAGAGGTCATCCGAAAACGGAATATTAATCGCCATCATCAAAAAAAAAACTTAAAGTTGTATGTCGTTCAGACAATTTCCACATGTGTGGATAGTTTTCGCGACAGATGGCCCGTGAGTCACCAACCTGTTGCGGCGGTATTTGTTCCGAACGAAATCAAGACGATATCAATAAATCATTACCTCTTTGACAATTTTAATAAGTTTCAAATTAATTCTCCCCATTACCTCCTGAGACTAATACTTATATTAATTAGATATATCCAAACAAAGACTGATACTCAGCTGCTAAAAATACATGTTTTTTTTACTATCAATTATTATTTTTAATGACGCACTATTAAAATTGCACCTGTGTGTATATTTTTTCACACAAGTTAAGGAAGAATAACTTATTCTTCCTCGGACATTTTTAAGAGAAAGCTTTACGATGAAATCTAAACGTTACAAGCTAGAAGATTGTATCTCCGTGTACCGCAAAAGGAACGCTATGTTAACAAAAAGAGAAGATAGTAAAGTTCCGGCTCGAGAGACAGTATCGACTTAGCAACAAACCTTGTCAAGTTGAAAAGCATGACATCAGTCAATATATTGACTAAAGTAAGAGTGACATCACCAATTTAAGAAATTAAATTGAATCGACATCTTGACAGACATAATAATGTGCCTATACATACGTATAGCATAGTGCGTGACGCTGAGTTCAAAATGATTTCGCTAGAAAATTCTCGCAGCGTCAATAAGCAGTTTTTTTTAATTCTTTTCGATTTCCGAAAAAACATTCCACTTAATTTTAGGCAACTCTAGAAACATACAATTTAGTCTTGAACTATTAATGTTATTGTACGTACTGCTCAAAATATTCAATATTTATAACGAAACATTTTCATTTCACAAGACGCCAGATAATATAAAACAACGAAAAGATTCTACATATTAAATGGATAAGCATATATCACTTACATAAATACTAGCGGTATTTAAGAGGTCATAAAAATGATACATGATTAAAAATTCTTTTACTTTTAGATAGCTAATGTAAATGTTGACTTTCAGACATATTTTATTTCGCGACACTAAGAAAACTCTTTCTCAATTGAAATAGTTATAAATATCGTTGTGTCTGGGTTATAATTAGTTATATCTATGCAAAACATAGTTTTGTATGAAAAATAAAACCTTTAGGTCATATCATGCTATGCACGCTATGTCATGCTATTGTTATAAATTCAGGAAATATTTTTTTCTTGTAATTCAAGCAAAGACATCTGACCCAATGGACATAAAATTCATATGATAGTGTATAGTTTTTAGACTAATACAAGCTATAAAGCTTGTTTATATGTTGTATTTTTATATTTATATGTATATATTTTTACTATTATACTACTGCTAATAATATCATAATATAGCCCAAATAGTAGCTAGCTTTATTTGTGTGTCATACAATACCCGAAAGTAATATTATTTATTGTATCAATATTATTTCTAATAAAATAAAATTTTTTATTTATCTAGAAAATCTTTTTATATTTTTTGTAAATATTATTTTCGGTCATAGATTACATAACAGTTTTAGTCAAGACGAAAGACGAAAATCTAGTCAAATGTATATGCGGCGTGTTATAGCAAACTCAGGATAATTAAACTCGATCCGGACCGTTGCCTATCGTTATTAATATCGTGTATGTCCCCATCCACATTGTCTTCAGCTTGTTATCACGATGCTCTTTTGATATTGTTAAATGATCCGTCAAATTAGAATTGAAATTACACAAGCATTTAAATGAATAATGTAATACCTAATTATAGTTTACCATACCACACATCAAATTGCGCAGAATATTCCATTTGTGCCATTGTGGCATATTACTGTCTTTTTTAATTGCGAATCCAACTTTTGTACTACTAAAAAACCACTAGTGCTTATAAATATTATTATTATTAATTAATTAATCTTCGGTTACTTTATTTATCGAGAAATATTCAACATCACGTCCTCTATTTTGACGCTTCTGTTCCATGGCGATGGGAACCGAATTAGGATTCGGATTAGTTACTTTAATAACAATATGAATTAAATTAATATTCAAATTTAAAGTATGCTTTTAATCTTGAGATTTGTTTTTAAGGTTTAGATATTTATAAAATATTATATACTCACAATTTATATCTCCTGGACAGGTCTTACAGCATCTCCCGGGTAGGAGTGTGGGTGTGTCACAGGAAGGTTCTGGACATTCATTCTTTACGTTCCTACAATGGACCTTTGCTACAACCCGACGCTTCTTTTGTACCTACGGGGAAAATTATTGTTTCAAAAAAGACCCTTAAAATATATTTGTAAATTCGCTGTGTTGCAAGAATACTTGTTTTGCCAAAAATATATATACAATAAAAGACGTTTTATTTATAGATAAATTGTTTCTTGAGTGATATTTAAAAAAAATAATTAAATAAATATTCGGAAGTCGATAAAAATAGAGCTATGCCCATACTTACCGATATACACTCACATTTGATGCAGTACATCACACCGAAAGGCGGTCCGAGGTCCGCGAACCACGTCGAACCGAGCTCTTTCGCTTGTTTCCCGAACTGACATTCTGCAACAACATGTTTATACACCATAAGAAACAATTTGGCTCGGTGGAAATTCTTATTTAGTGGTTAAAACAAAAATCTGATTTAAACAAGCACAACTGATTTATCATCTGGAAAATTGGTGAGGAAACTAGCGTATGTCGAATAAAGTTCTGCCTAATTCTACCTACTAGACAGCGCTGGAGCTTGGTGGAAAATTGTCTAAAACATATCTTAATATGAGAGGCCTTTGCATTTTAGTGGGGTATTTACGGACTTTTAGTTATTTTTAAACTATGAAAATGCCTTTTAAAAATTATCAGCTACACATTTCTTAACACCAACAAAATTCTATTATATACTTAGAACGAATTTTTTACTACTACTTTGTATAAATAAATGGAAATCATTTTTAAGATATTTTATATTTTTTTATGTACCTATTTTTTTCAATTTCGTCAAATTGTAATTTTAAAGTTGTGTTCGAAATCTTGTCACTTGGTAGTGTAGAAATAAGAGAGGGTGTGACAGTATTTTCTGAATTAAATACTTCAAGAGTGAAAACTCTTTAAATAAATAAATATATATTTGTTTAGTATATCATAGTTTTATATATAGGAAATCATGCTCTAACCATAAAATACTCAAAAATCGCTTCAAATTTGTTTTTGATATGTATTTAAAAACAATTAACATTGTATAAAAATAATTGTATTACATTACATTCATAATATAGATTTTGCGTCTAGCATTTTGTTATTTGTGAATCTGTAAAGCGGCGGGGGGTATTCGGTAACAAACAACGTCGTAGCTGCTTTTAGTTATAACGGACACCTTCACCTGGCGGATTTATCAGCAGAGCGAAATAGCTGGAAAGTTGCAACCTTTCCAATGTACTACAATGATAAATGTATCACGATCGTCGACAATTGTTTTAACAGTTGGAAATTTCATTAATTAATTTAAAGGCGCGGTCACGATTTAAAATGCCACTTGAAATTTTAATTAATTACACGGCAATACGATAAATAAAGCGAAGCTTATCTTTTATTTAACAGAAATCATAGATTAACCGCATGTGGCCTTAAAATTTGCAATGCGACGTAGTCGAATGACGTCTAAATTAAATAAACGGATCTATTTTTTGATCTTCAAATGTTGTTTATACGTCGCGTCTTTTAATTTAATATTTTCTCTAATGATTAACGACGCGCCGCCTTGACGTGATGACGAACATGTCACAGGCTTTGATAAAAACAAAACACCACAGATAATTATATAAAGAGATGCGCCGCGCCAAAGCAAAGTAAGATCTTAATTTTCATTCGACACTTTTAAATCGAAACTAACTACTGAACTAAACACCAATTGCATATTTTAGATTCCTTAAATAATAAAACGTATGATAATTTCGTATTATTGAATTGTAAGTGTATTTTTTTTTCGTTAAGCATATGTAAGAAGAAAATCTTAATTACATATTTTGTGCACGTGATTACGAAATACATATCGTATTTCTAAGCTAAATGTCACGATTGTGGCAAATTACTTATGAACAGACGTTAATCAAATATATTATAATTAATAATCATGTTGATTGTTTTACACGTGTAAGATTAATAGTTAATTTAATAATTTAATAAACTAAACCGGTGCCCGCAGGTTAACAAGACACATTTACATACCGCAGTCGAGAAGACATCTAAAAATAAAAGTGCAGGTTGTAGCGTTGAAAGGTAGAAAACAGCCGCGTAATGCATTCAAAACTTTAACAGTATCTATTCGCATCCTAACTAATGCGATTTGTCGTAAAGAAAACAGGTTTAGGTAGCATTTACTTTAAATATTGTCACTTGTCGATGACGTTTATAATATCGACACATCGTAAAATCGAATAAACTAGAAACCTATATGTTACAAGGAATGTTTCGAGAGTATTTTATTTAAGAATTAAGAACTATTAATACTCTGAGAAAGTATAAATAATAATATTATTATATTAAACATATGGGTGCTAGTCAAAGACCTTTCTAATCAGTTTTAATGATTGTTATTATCTTTATGAATAATTAAACATAGTTCGTTCCATATGGATTACGACGTATTGTCACCTATTATATACCCTTAAGAATAGTGAAAGTCAAGTTACACATAATAAACATAGATTACTGACGCATTTAAAAAACCTTGGTCTTGGAATAAATGATAAAATATGCATTTTCGAGTAGCACTACGAAGGGAGTGAGTGATTAGGTGTGGTAAATAGATCACTATCAGATGGCTTAGGTCGATAAGGTGGCCCGGCCTCTATAAATAGGCGTCACTGTTATCGCCTTCTTGTAACTATTTAATTAACCTCACTCTACGAGTGCACTGATAGTGGCCGAGACACGTTGCGTGAGAACATATTGATCTTAATGTCAATACGACTTACACTGCTTTCTATCCATATGTTTCTTTCGCTACGGCTCGGTATCCGCGCCATTATAATGAGGATGGAGGGAGCCTTGGATAAGGATGCGACAATCACGCGTCGCATTTACCGTGTCAGACGATAGACTCTGACTAAGTAATCGTGGCAGTGAAACGTCGCTATCTACATAAACTATTTTTGTCGTAAAAGCAAAAGATAAGCACGTACGTCTTACGTACAAATACTCATTTTCGAATCGATACTAAAAACAATAACATTACCTGATAGCGATTTTGTCCACCCGAACTTTTAACTACCGATTTTTAAAACGAAACACTTAATTGAACTGAAGAATGCCTAACCAACTGTTCTTTTTGCGTTGGGTAACACGCATCGCATTCGCATTGGTGGTAGTTTTGAAATCGATTTCATAATTATGAAAATTCCAGGTGCAAGAAACATGCACAAACGTACCATATACTGTGTAATATATATGAAAAAATATTATGTTCTTTCGGGTCTACAATACGAATAGTAAAACTTTTGACATTACAATAATCCAACGGGTATTTAAAATAATCACTCAATTCTTACTTAACGCGTAGAGTAGTAGAAGTTTTTTATACGCATATCATTGAATACCTGTATAAATATTATCTTCGATATGATTTAAGCATATAAACTAAAGCGAGACATCGCGTAACCTTCTCCCATGTTCTCGGAAACGTTGGCGCGGAGCCAGAAACGGCTCGCCAGGGAAATGAAGTATTGGCGACGCCCGTCTTATGCTGGTCTCACGATCTGTTTATGGAAATTTGTTCCCGATATATATAGGCAGTTGTTTATTTTGAATATACTCAATATCTATAAATTTGTCAGGATCATCGTGAAAATACGCGAATAATATTTTAGTTAGTAATAATGTAGCTAATTTAATGATACAAACAAGAAAAAAACACTTTGACACTTAAAGTATTACTGCGAGTGCGACCAGATATTTACAATAAGATAACATGAGTTATTCACTTGAAAAATCGTTGATATAGTATTATGTGCATTATAAGGTAGTTAGTTACCATTTGTCATCCTTGAAGTGTGGTATGCAAGGCCCCACGGTTTCCACTCCATTGTCATGTCATAGATCACGATAAGTATGACTTACATGTCAAACGGGCAAAGGTATACGGCCGGTTCATTGAAGCATGCTCGAATCGCTTCAATAAATCCTCAACATAAAAGGGTTGAAATAGGCGTGCGCCGTATTTCAGCAAGCGTGGGTAGAGCATAAATTGTTTGCTGTGAATTAGCTATAAGGAGTGTACTTTGATATTTAGTCTGCAAAGCAAATGTTAGCCGGCCATCGCTTAGCGCAAACTTATTTTATACTTAACATGAACCTATATAAATCGTTTGTAAAAAAACCACTGTAATTTGTCCTGTTTAGAACGATGATTTGTCAAATAGATCTTCTGTTATGTATGTAGTCTGTGATGTCTGTGATGTACATGTAAAATATTAATAATAAAAGTAATTTGTTTATAAGATAAACAAACCTTCGCGTATAAACACGTATACATTATATTTAATTTAGCTTTCATAAAGTCTTGATAAAAATAATCGTAGGCGTAATAAGGCGGCTCTGACCTCTTTTTTAATATGACGCATGTCAAAAAACTGGCCAGTATCAAATTAAAAAAAAAAAACAAATCGAAACATAAAGGTTACCAGCTAGTTCCTTATTCTTTAAAGTTTAAAACGCAAATACTACGACTAAATAACGTAGCTAAGCATTTTAAAACTTGAATCATATTGTTTTTTGTATTATTTGTAAACAGCAATTAAAAACTCTATTCGGTCGATCAACACTGACACTAATCGTCGACATGGTTGATTAAATCGATGCGCAACAATAATTCTTATGAGCTGCCGCGATCGACACCTGTTACTGATATTTGATACTCCCCGCTTTACATAATACGCGTGGCCGCAAGACGACCAACACCTGAGGCCAATGCGATCCTGCTACCGACATATCAAACGAATAAGGTCAAATTCATCATTCAAATTTGGATAATTTGATTATTAAGTTGTTAGTTAGTAAGTTTTAACTGGAATAGGTATTTAAAAATATGATATATATATACTCCTTTTTATGCTTTGGATACAATATTATTTTCTATACATTTAATTCAGACATTTATGAAGACTGTTCAAAGATTGTTGGAGAATATTGCAAAATATTCATTTTCTCTATTAAATGAGCTTAGTTCTTATTTCATATTTACATTAAACAGTATTTACGTTATAGATCATTTTCCTTTTAAATCATATCTATTTACCAAAGAGATAAATAACTATCGCTAAAACATATTTTTTAAATATTTATAAATAAACTTACTTATTAAATATTCTGGAACTTTAAAAATCTTTAGATACATGTTATATATAATTATATTTTATAGAAAAAAACAATGTTCCGATATTTTTATAGTGGATTCATAATAAACTTTACAAATTCAAAATATGATGGGTAGCATAAAATGTATAAGAAAAAATCATCACCATTGTTTGTTCTAACGGTATCTACATTATTAAAGGAAACTAAAAGATATTGAAAACGAAACATTAAATCTTATGGTATATGTATAATCAAATGAATCGTACAAAACGAAGCCATTAATTGCCAATGTTAGCTGATACCGCGCGCACGATAGTGCTTGGGTTCGCGTGCGCTGTTCGTCTCGATTCGATTAATATGGACCCAGCAGAATAGTCGCCACACTGACTCGGTCCGATCAAGGACTAATGGCAGTGGCATAACATGACATTATGTATATTTTTTAGATATTGCTTTTTAATTATTTGAATATCTTGTCTTCATAATTAAATAATCCTTAAATATCGAATTACTAATCGAGTCAGATACTTCATTCTACATGTTAATCGCGCATTTTAAACAGATTCTCACTACAATTCCATGTAATTATAGAGAATTATTCTGTCAATCAATTTGACTTTTCCTTACTAACATAGCTTCCTATAAAAGTACTTATTATGAGTACTTGAGCGAGATAAATTTGTCCTCAGAATTTCCCATTCATAACGAGGCAAAAGATTTGTTCTAAGATTTTATTAACTTTTTTTTATGACGGAGATTTTTGTCGTGAAAACTTTTTTAATCAATTACTTTCTTTAATTAAAGATGAAATTGCATTGATAGAAAAAAAGGGAGTTGAAATAGTTTTTATATAAGGAAGGCCGTTTTATTAAACGATCTACGTCTAGTTTAACAGAAAGAGGTAAATTAGAAACACGTTAATTTTACAAGTTTATCAAATAAATTACCAGATACATATAAGTCAGATATTACTTCATTTTATTTAAGAGTAATTAACAAATTACATATATCATAACAAGACGGCCCACAGTACAGATATAAAAAATACACGTGACAAGGCTGACGACATATCGTTTTGCCTTCCTGTCTCTTCTACTAAGTTTCGTTGCCCACTATTGGCATCTGACTGACCTTTTTCACCTTCAATTCAAGTTTTTACTTCGATTTTATTCAATTAGCGTATCGAAATGCATACGACTTCGATTTAGTGACGTTAAACAACAATTAAAACAGATATCCCGATTTTAAACGCATCGCTGGCCACAGAAATGAAACATAAATTGTATCGATATCAATACAGTCTGGTTTCCTTCAATTTTTATTTATTGTTGTAGACTTCATTGACTGCGTCCGGCGCCTGCTTGACGCAATTGTGACTGGTTCTTCTCGTTTGATATGCCTATAATTCGACAAATATATATTTATTTTCAATGACTCCTGATTAAAATGTAAGACGGTAAGGCGGTGAAGTTTATTTTCGAAACAGTTAGTAGTCAACGTAAGAATCACACATATTATTGTGATTCTTCCTTATTAGTAGTTTTTCGACGGACAAGATGATCTTTATTCTCGCATAAGCTATGGTAGGCGAGTAATGAAACGATTTTACGAGGTGAAGACAGATTTAAAGATAGCGAATACCATATCGGGGGTAATCTGAGATTGAAAGTGTGGGTAGATGAATAACAGTATTAGATGTTGTCTTTATAATAACCATCTAATAACAAAAACTATTCTATAAAGGCGTTAAAAAACAGATACTTACGAGTATGTTCGTGTAAGAATTTTTATTCATCGCCTAATCGATTATTAGTCTAATATCATAATATCCAGTAGCAGACAGTGGACAGCTGCCAACTCGCTAAACAAAAATATCGTATAATTTATTGAGTATCATTCTACAAATGCTTTTGGAATGAGCGTTCGTACAGTTGCACCTCATAAAAACAAACTTAAAAAATATTTTCGCAAATATGAGACGCCATCAGGCAACGGATATAGACAGTGCATATTTCGCGTATTAATAATATTGATGTTATTTCAGTCTAGTTTCTTTGAAAAATACAGCTCATTATAACGTCTGTACACGTCTCGGGAAAGAGCTAATACATAATTTAATATGATCTAGATATTTGTCTGCATAATTCTAAAGAGGTCTGAGGTGTGTATGAATTTTCTTTGTTTTTGACAATAAGTTTTTGACATTAAGACTCTAAGTTTGGGTCAATTAAAAATAATAGGTTTAGTTATCAAGACATCCCCAGTATCCGGAGTCATTGTTATACTATCGTGCATTAGACAACACGTAAAGTCATTTTGGTCTTCATTTAGTACTTGAGGATATATCTCTTGCGCAATCGTCCGTTCGTTATTCGTTTCGTTTGTTCAAATATTCGTTCGCTTAAAGGATCTTTCTTTTTAATATTAGCAAATAAGAACATTGTTATTATGAAAAGTACCGAACCCTAAAAATAAAATACTCCAACTATTTAACTAGTTTTTAATAAACTTCATATGTTAGTATGTATGGATCTTGCATACTTATATAAATAATTTAATTATCTTATGTCGGAATTTCGTCCCATACTTACAATCTCTCCTCACAAGAGGTACACTGAAATACAAAATATTGTTTGTAATTTTGTTGTTTGCAATAAATTAATGTCTCCATGTTGTTTTTTTTTGAATAGTAATTTTCTGCATGTAATACTTTATTATATTAATTCTTATTTATTATCATTGACACTTAAAACAAAAACATTAATTAGATATTGAGGTAGAGATAAAGGGTTCATGAGACATTATTATTAAGCTCTTTGAGGCTCAACACAGATCAGGCTTAATCAGAAGGGTTCTCTGTTATTGAACAGAGCTATCAATCAAAGGACAAGAATGCAAATTTTAATTGTGGTCGGGCCGGGTCGATGTTGCACGATATTATGATCGCAATTTATTTGCGCGACGACGCGGCGCGGGGCGGGGCGCATTGCACGCACTGCACTAGGGAGGGAGATAACCGCCAATTATGAATAAACTAGCTTTACTACTATGTTAATAAGACTTGAGATTTTTCCTCGACGATTTCACTAAGCGAGAACACTCATTAATGATTTTGTGTCTCCGTTATCAGACCTCGTAGAAAGCCTTTTGCGATAACCTATACCTACAGCCGAGAGACACTAAACCGTTACGTTTACGGGAATCGTTTCACTGACATATTTTATTATTAATGCCTAAACATATAAACCTTAATGTGTATTAACGATGAGTTTATGCGAATGTCGGATCCAGTCGGTCATAGCGCCTTTAGGGAAATTTAACGGTTAAGGTAACGATGATAAACGCGTTGAGAAATACGAGTTTAAAAATATGAAATAAATTCGTTTTGTGCTCATAAATATATATTGATCAACCTTCCTTTGTTAATAGTTAACTTATTAAGACTTAAGTATTTCATATCACTCGTGAGGTTTTCAATGTGGTCCGATAGGGCGAACGCAACGCGCCGCGACGGGCGTGGGCACGTCCTCATTTCTTAGGCTAAATATAATTTCACTTGATCATTTAATTATATGGAGATTAATGGGCGAGCAGATATGCCAACATTTACGTTAATAAAGTGTACAATATGGCGTGAAACATTTACTATTGGGGCGTCACAGCGACTTAGAAGCGTGCGAGACTTTTGTTTATGTTGTGACAGTTGGTTTCATATAAAGAAATGTCCAACGACCTTGCACTGCCTAAATATTTGTAGTGCTATTATTTATATTTAAAATACATCTGATGTTAACTGAAGAACTATTCTCCATTATTTGTAAAATATGAAAAACAAAATATTGTATCATAAAAAACTACAGTGCTATAAAAACTATAAAGGACACTTAAACTATTATATATTATGTTCAAGAAAACTAGTAACATGAGCCGACAGACGGTAAAAAAGTAATAGAAGTGCCAATTATGCCTATTTATCCACATTCAAGGCACAAGAGTGAATTGAGTAAAGGGAAAGGTCAACAATACGCACTCGGGGCGCCAGAGATAAAGGAATGAGGTAAAAACACAACTGCGTAATTAATATTCTTTACAAGTTGATACACTGTTGATTAACAATTTTTATACAAACAAATTTACTTATTTTACGCATTCTACTTTTAAGGAGAGAATATTGTATCGATAATTACGTACGATTATGATATTACTATCAAATGTTATAATAACCCCTAATAATAAACTATACTTATCCAGTATATTTTAAGAATGATATTTTTATAGCATTATCGCTTTAAGAATATAATTATTCTAAGAAAAACATAGCGGCGGCAAAAGTTAAAAGGATTATTTATACTTGTTTGGTGACAGAGCGCCTCTCAGCGCCTCTGGCTGACCTGATTATAATTTAATTTTGTTTCAAAAACTTTGAACCTACCTTTAAGATATAAATTACCTTATTTTAATCTTGAATCTTAATTTTGTACTTTTTAAAGATATAAACTCAAATGTCTCTGTAACTCTTAGTTAATAAATTGAATTTATTTTCTTGAATAAAATGATTATGTTTAGCAACGTTAATATTTAAAGATATTAAAATATAATATATAGCAATAAATAAAACTGATATTTAACATTATATTGTTATAAAGTGAAATTGATATGAAATGTCTAAATGTTTAAAGTCATGCGCCTAAGTTAGGCACACTACACTGACTTTAACGTCTGTTCACATAGAAGTTGCACTCCAATATCTCAACTTTACCTCACACGATCACTTGGCGAGATTCAAACGACACCTCAAGTGAGGCCAACAAGAAATATTGACTTTATAACATTATACGCAACCATTTTTCTTACAACTTTTATTTCAATCAGGATATTTTTTGCTATAACCCTGGTGTTCTCTGCTAAACTTGATTTGCATATAAAACGTTTGCAACTTAGTATTCTCTTGGGTTATGCAATAAATTAATTTAAACCGATCTCAAGGAATTGCATTTTGATATTCGTAAAGTGTTCTTCTGAATTATGACCTCGCCAACAGGTGGCAATTCTCAAAAGTTAATTTAATTATTTCACTCTCGTTTACTCCGTTTTGTAGTGAATATGAATACAACATTAAGCATTTAATAGTAGAATGTCTACACATGTGGAATAAATTGCAAGATGAAGAGGTGTGTCGCCACAAAGGACGTCTCGCGCCTGCCAGACGCGGCATCGCACCCTGCATGGTGACGCGACAGGATTTGAATACAATACCGCAATAGCTCAGGCTCGTCGGCGCATGAGCATGTATAATCATCTTTGAAGGCTACAAATCTACAACATTCTTTCTATCTACTATGACTATCCACGACATAAACGATACCGCGATACAAATCTGTTAACCTCTTTGTTATTGAAGTTACAAATCGCAAAGGATTTAAGTACCAATTGACTTCCAATTGAGATTAATAAGCTTGAAAGGCCCAACAGTTACTTATTGATTTCGTGCCTACATATTTCACCCATTGAACATTACGATCAATCCCCAAGGCTACATTCCACCGGCGCCGCGCGACAGCAGTTGCGGTCGCATATCTCATGTGATTTCTGTTAGTCTACTAACTAGCTAACAGAAATGTCGACATAAATATGTCTGAAATGAAGATAAACTCCCTGTTGAATTGTTAGAAATATTATAAACCGTGGTCGTAGTGGGTGTGAGCGGGTGTACAAGTGCGCCAGCCGCGAGCAAGTCGCGCCACCCGCCAGACTGCGCCCACTCACCCCGCAGCACCTCACTGTATTCTATTTATCTCCACTGACGCCAGCGAGGGTAACTGGAGGTCAGTAAGTGATAGTATTCAGTCATGAGCGATTAGTCAATGCCACAGAGCACACGCCTTATAGAGTGTTCGCACTATCTCAAGCTATAGGAAATTACACTTGGCATCGAACCCTTTGGGTCATATTCCGATTATTTTTAATAGACGCTTCTTATTGTTTTAAAATATATCAGATTACATTTTGAAATATTTATTGCACTAAATTACCATAAAGATTTTCGAATTAAAATAATTAGAATGTTAAAAAATTACAAATAATTACGTGTTTATCTCAGTGAACTCCTTGTCTAAATAAACATTTCACAATAAATTACGTATATCTGAAAATAGCGATATCCTAGAAAACGCCGCCGAAACAAGTTTATTTCCAGCGTTGGGTACAGTGACACCGTCTATAGTAGACTGGATGTCCTCGATGAAGATGCAATATTGGTTTCAGAGAGGGCAAAAACGTGTAGACAATGGAAAATGTTGCGTCCTCGATAGTGAAGATTGCGGTGGCGGCGACCGTCTGACCGTTGCCTATTTGGGAACTCGGCCTCCCTATTTGGAAAGCTGTGCTTCAAGTAAGATCGATATCGTTCTGTAACTGCGATGCAGCATACGGTGTGGCCCGTCAGCCACCAATCACCTACCTTTAAGGTATACATTTTTATTACTATCTTCTACCGACGTGAAGTGGAAAATGCAGCTTCTATTTATTAAATAAACTCAGTATGCATTACAAGTTAATCGTTTAAAAAATTAAAGAATATACATATCCTTGATTTAAATGTTGTACGTGTTGGCTGAAATTTTGCCACTTGTGTATCAACTAATAATGGTCTTGTGGAATGCGCTCGAAACCTCCTCTTAGGGATTTGTCCAGCAGTGGGACATTTACATGATGTTATCTAGTTAACGAGATGATATCGAAATAATACATTATATCATTATATATATATTATAGTATATCGTTAAAATATTGAGTTTATCAAGATTTTGTTATGACTAGTTATTTGAACAGATATTAGAACTTCAATGTTAAACCATTTATATCACCAAATCATCATCGTCACAAAAAAATTTGAATACATATATTGTATATTTTTAAGTCAAGGTATATAAATATGAATGATATATAATATATATGATGACTTCGTTATTATTTGTTGAGCAAATGCTCGTACAAACCCACGATCTTTATAATTTCTATTACAATTTCAAACCATTTATTCGATGTAACAAAATGGAAACCATATTATCCAAGTTATAAACTTCAGAAATACAAATGTAAGCAATCGCAATATGTTTGTTCTGCATAAATTACAAGGAGATAGGTCGTAAGGTTTAACTATAAATTCCAAATCTATCTAATCTATAAATGAATAGAATATTATCGGGCTTGTACGTTCAGCGACTATAACTTTTGATATATCTTACTCCCATCGTAACGTTGGCGTTTCTATTTAAATATAAAATCGTGTTATTACTAACCTATACCAAATTTACATCGACAACACTGATCATAAAACAGAGACATTGTAGTTTTCTTGCTTGTACGTCGACATTTGGTAGCGACAAAATTACTTCATCTCTATTATTTTAGACGCATACTGTTCATACACCTAAGGCCTCATAAAATTTCTTAGCCGTCTCATAAAATTTAATGATAAAATTAGCAAACAGCTTCTTTACTTATATTTCTATTTTACCAAAACCTACAAAAAGTATAAAATATTTTAAATATGAAATACTACTTATGTTACATGATTTTGTTACTCTCATAAAATTTTGTAGTTCACAGGGAAGTGTTTTCTGATACCATTGAAAACGTGCGTAGGTGTGACGACTGCGCGTGCGCGTGCTGTTAAGCTGAATGAGTGCTCGTTAAAAAGCGACCCGCCGTGTAATTAGCTGCCGGCACAACGTAAAGCATTAAAAATAAAACAAAATCGCCCTGTCCCACGGCCCTCGGGCGCCTCGTGACTACTCTCACGGAATCATCACGAAACTTTACACTCGTATTGCATCTTATTAAGTGTTATGAAAGGTCTCTCGTAAGTGACAGCGCCTTTTAAGGAGAACCGAACGCCCTTTGCGAACTCTGATACCACTGTTGACATGCCGCCCCACGGCGTCGCTCCTCGTACATTAAGGTATCGCATTAACTACACCATATACCATGGTCAATTTTAATTGACATAAGTAACAGTAATTTAAATATTAAACGTAAATTACCCAAGATACATTAACAAGTAACCCTTGGCAAAAAACCGTTGTAATTTACAATTTCTTCCTTGATTCGTTGACTGCCTTAAATAGGCAAAAGTAGTCGCCGGGGGCGCTATTATCACGTCAGAGAGTAGACTTTATCTCTCAATTTAGTGATAATTTCATAAAGACAAGAAGGCGGCGTCAGACCTGGCGTCAAGCGCGGGAGGTCCGCACTTGCATCGCTTAAATAAACTACTAATTGCAAGCCGCTGATCGATAACACGATAATGTGTTTAATGCTGGTCCTGTGTCGGTTCGGAATATTTCATTTAGAACGACTCACGTAAACTTCCTTCTGATAAATGTTTTCTCACTTAAGCTTGTTTGGTACAATTTATGTAAATCTAATTATAATGTGTAATTTTTGACGGAGAAAAATAGTCCATGCCTAGCGAGCGGTGATTTTGGTTTATAATTTGTTCATGTTTATTGCTTGAGTAATTAAATTTCAGATCAATATGAGTCAATAAATACGAATACAATTAATACTACTTCCTATAATTTTTACATCTACGTCCTCTGATAATTTCTGCGTCATAGTTTAATTTTGTTTCTAGGATCATTTTGCCAATCAACCTCAGACATGAATATGGAATGATATACCACTATTTACACACCATTTTTAACAATTTTGAAACACAGTTAATTAAAAAAGTAGATGCAACATGGTGCAGAATAATTCTGTGGTGTTTTATGTTATCTTTGACCGAGCAATAACTCAGCTCTGCGCTGTGTGGGTGTGTTTTTTATCATAAAAAAAACATTAGAAGTTTACTACTACATTTACTAAGTCAGAGCATTAAATCCCTTAAAGCTTTTTAATTTTCTGAATTGTAAAATGGATTCTGACCATCAACCTTAGAGGCAGGCGTTAGCTAATCAAAGTACTTATTTCTGATTGTCAATTAGCAACGCAGCAAATAATGTATTCTTAGATTACATTTATTAATATTAAAAAGATCTGCAACATGAGAATACTGTTTAAAAAACAAACACGCCAGTGTCGTAAGCTCATAAACAACGTTTCAGTGCTCATAAATTTACTAGGAAACCATTTTTTCTCGATGAACTAAATTTGTTTCAGTCATGAAATATTTATTGTCAATCCAACTTATGCTAAAAATTTGCTATACAAATATTTTATAAATTCTATATAAAAGGATAAATACATAAGAAAACATAATTACTCCAGAATTTGCATTGGGTAATTGCGTTCTCTATTTTAATATGCATAGGTGCTTTTCTTTAAGATAGAATTGATATCGAAGCGCGAAGAGATGTGTGCTTTCACGCCCATTTTACCATCACGTCGCTCCTAATATAATAAACTATTTCCTTTTGAAATAATATATCAAACAAACCATATTAATGATATATGTATGTGTTTACATACAATTCGCTCGTATTTCAAATTATACTTTTATATACTTAGTGTGTTTTAAAAATTAAAATATTTATTGGTCTACCTACTGCTAGTATTAATTACATTTCATTGTTTCTTGTTTTTTTTTTTTAAATTTACAGGAAGATGCACTAAGAGGCTCTGGCGATTATACACCGTCGCAAAAATCTAACCTCAATGGTTATTTAATGATATTGCTTTGTTCTGTTTGTTATTTTGTACTTAATACTTCGGTTAATTATCTTTGTAAATTTTGAATGTTAAAATTACATTATAGGATTTTTCTAACTAGTGCCTAATGAGCGATCGATTAAAATTTGTTAATATTTACATAGAAGTCTGTGTCTTATTTAAGTCATACTCGTAGCATAGCTTTTTTTTAATTGAATTAATTAGTCTATTTCTCACTCCAAGTTTAAGCCGGATATATTTACAATCAGAACGTCTAATTATAATAGTTCTCAATCTCTAGTATCAGCCTAAATATATCCCACTGCTGGGTTAAGGCCTCCTTTTTTCTTTTGAGGAGAAGGTTTAGAGCTTATTCCACCACGCTGCTCCAATGCGGATTGGTGAAATACACATTTGGCAGAATTTCAGTGAAATTAGACACATGCAGATTTCCTCACGATGTTTTCTTTCGCCGTCAAGCATGAGATGAATTATAAACACAAATAAAGCACAAGCAAATTCAGTGGTGCTTCCCCGGTTTTGAACCCACGGTCATCGCTTAAGATTCACGCATTTTAACTATTGGGCCCTCTTGGCTTTCTTTCTCAATTTTAACAAATCAAATATGTTTCATAAAAAATAAATAAAACTGCTGTTTATATCAAATAAAAATATATCATTATATGTAATGTATATTAACATGGAGTTGTAATCATAGACGTCATGCGGGATCATTTGCGTTGCATTCATAGTGTAAGGACCGCTCCGCCGGCCTGCTTAAGATCCTCCGACCCCACAGCTTGGCTTGAACGCCCTCAAGAGAGCACAAATTGCGACCAGTTACATTACATGCATTATTTAAACACGACAACCTTATAAGAAAGTAATAATGTTATAGTGTACATATGTCGCACGCGGTGAGTCAGCCGGGGCGCATTGACCCTCGCGCAGCCGCCGACGCACACTATTCCTGTGCACACTACGTTGTTTGATACTCAAATATTACATAACAAACAGTTTATTGACAACACACTTTAAGTATATTCAAAGGAAAAAGTATTTCCTTAATGAAAGAAAAAACCATTATGGATTTTTTTTGTTATATATATAATATTATCATTGGTTTTACTTAATCTATTTTACGTAACCAAATTAATTTTAATAACGTAAAATTTTAAAAAAAACTCATTGTACTAACAATTTTAATACAAATTACTAAAAAATCAATTTTTTATGTGATTATAATTAAAAAATAATCGGAATTATTATTTATACCGTACCGTACATATAGTAACAAACTTTAAAAAAAGAATAATAGATTAGAATTTTTGAATCGGACCGCAAACATGTATTGTCGAATTAAAGAGCTATCAAAATAAAGAAATCACAAATATACAATATAAAATGTAGGCTCTATTTTAAGCGGCGCTTACATTACAGCAATCTATTCAATCTTTGAATATTCGCATAGCCATTAGCGCATCACTTCTTCAGAAAGCATTGCGTGAATATACTCTGGCGCGTCAGTATATCATTCATCAGTTGTTCTGTACGCGTGTAAATTTGCATACTGCTGGTTCGGTCTGGCGGGCATCGATGGAATTAAAAGAGGGCCGAGAGGGTCGATCTTGTGTCGATACTGTCACATGACTAATGGAGCAGGCGCCGATCACCGATATCGACAAATAAAAATATACTCGGGCCACCGCCGCTGGCGATGCGACCACAGTCAGCCGGCCCGAGCACCGTCACCGACGTGCGTCGCCCGATGTGCGCAGTCCCGCACGTTCGCACCAACACATAACACGCCAACGCTTGTAGATGCAAACTCTGTCTGTATATACGATACAGCTCATCGCGCTTCTCGCATACCACTCGTGATGATTTATTTAAAAAAATATATATATAAAACTGAGATACAAATGTGAATCATCAACACAAGCTTTACATTCGAAAACGAACTAAATATATTCTTTCCATCTCATTTAAAAATGTGAAATCTAAGTTTATTAAGAGAAGACAAACATATATTTTTAAAAAAAGTTATCGTCTATTAATAAACGCGATGTGAATGTTACGTTTAAAAATACACAAACGCGTGACATATCGATGCTATAATTAATTAATCAGATGATATAGCCGGTCATATGGTGCATGAATTTATTTACTGGTGTGTTTGTGAAAGAAATGTATTTAAAATACACAACGTGATATCTTGTTGAGTCAGGCGTTATTTCGCGCAACTGTATCTGCTCCTACAACTCTGCAGCCACTTGATTCTCATATCGACTCTCAAAGAAACATTTTAAGAGCAACTTCATTATAAAGGCTCTTACAAATGCATGACTCGTAGTTAGAAAATATATTTATATAATTTAAACCATTCTAATCAAGAACATAGAAGTGGTAGACATATTTATTTAACTCCCAAACGCAACTGAAACGTCTGTTTCGAAAGTTTTTTATAGCTTATATCTTAACGAAATTTTGTAAAGTATTACAACATATTTGAAAACTCAGTAGTTTTTGCCACGTGTAAAATATGAATTCGAATAAAATAATTGTCGATACACATTTCGCTAATGAAATTGCATAACATAAATGTGCAAATGTCATTGTTATAAAATTTATTGCGTGTTACGCGCAAATTAATAAACCGCCTCGTAACACCAGTTACGCTACAAAGATGTAGTTGATAACGTGGGTGGTATGTCACCACTTATGTAATTTGTACGAAACCACTTGTTGAAACCAATTACTGTCCGATAATTATCTTCGCGGATGACGATCTGAAATTAATTAAACAACCGCATATACTTATTGTCGTTTCGTTTGTGTAATATTTTTGAATTTTTCGTCTAAAGATAGTATCAACTTACCTACGCTAAAAATATGACCGGAAAAAAACCATAAAGTGCTTTTCCATAGTATCATGTAAACTATTGAGATAAGAGTTTATAGCGGGATTAACCCAGATTTCGATGGGTTTTTTCTTCCTTAATGGAAACGCCTATCGCCTCTTGTGTTTCATCTGTAGAGTCTATTGAATATAGTAAAATGCTTTGAGGTAATGAATACTGTACTATTCTTATATAGTTTTATATACTTGTTATAAAATGGTATAACAAAATAAACGTAGTAAATAAATCTATAATTAAAACATTTGTATGAGTAGACATAAGTACTATCGCGGGTTAGCGCTGCTGTTTGACCTTTTACTGTTTATAAAAGCTCAAATAAAAACACGAGACATTTGCCCCTTTACTAATTTAACTAATTATACATAAAGGAAAAAAATACATTATTCATTGTCAAAAGTTTTTTAAGAAGAAATTTATTTTGCCATTTACATTAAGATATAAAAATTCCACAATAACTTATCACGGAATCCAGCTACTGGTTTCCTATAGACTATATGTATTTATTACTACTGACCAATTATCAGTCCATCACGACAAAGCGGCTCGCACTCGACAGACATTTGTTTAGATAAAACATAAATAAGTAAATTGGTCTGCAATATAGTAAGACAGTTTGACCGATGACCAGAAGTGGGCGCGGTGTGGGCGTGGTATCTTCTAATGATGATGTCTGATGGATTAAGAATTGACAGTTACATAATAAACAATACTGTCTGATTTTTTGTTATATAATTATCAATGAAGACAATATTTCTTAGACATATATCTAAATTAATTAATTTATTGTTACAATAAATTAACATATGTTATAAAAAATGAAGCCGAGATGGCCTAGTGGTTAGAACGCGTGAATCTTAACCGATGATCGTGGGTTCAAACCCGGGTAAGCACCATTGAATTTTCATGTGCTTAATTTGTGATTATAATTCATCTTGTGCTTGACGGTGAAGGAAAACATCGTGAGGAAACCTGCATGTGTCTAATTTCATTGAAATTATGTCACATGTGTATTCTACCAACCCGCATTGGAGCAGCGTGGTGGAATAAACTCTAAACCTTCTCCTCAAAAAAAAAAGGGAGAGGAGGCCTTAGCCCAGCAGTGGGACATTAACAGGCTGTTCCTGTTCCTGTTCCTGTATAAAAAAGATATGAACGAAAGTGCATATAGTGTAAATATTATTGGTGAATAGTCATTAATTACCAGTTATTTATAGCATTATTGTGATCAGGAAGGCGGTCGACGTCAATAAATAACAAAATGCGTCAACAATTACGTGCAACACTAGACGTGACAATTTGCAAGTTGAACACACGTCTATCGGGATCTTGCCAAATTACATCGGTTTGGTGGTAGGTGGTATGAATGTAAACTGTACGTGTTCGGGTGCAGCTGGCCAGTTACACGCGCCGATGACAGACGCTTCCGGACGAGAAAGTGACGTGTCAACACCACTAAATATACGAAAACGACAATGAGACGCTCAGCCGCCATCCTCGACAAAACAAATACCTGAAACTGAATGCGTTCGCTCAGCCGCCCGCCAGTCTCAACGTATCCTATCTTAAAGAAGTAAGTTCAACAACCGACTACCGAACTAAAGTGACCGATGCCTAGATAAATGCGGTATGCGGTTTAATATCAACCGAGATCGAAATAAATCCTTAGGATTATTGCCAAGTGGAAAATCAGTATTATATATTGGACACGAGGAATTCACTTTGACAATATTTTGACATTGTGCGGTTTGCGGGATTTAGATTCATCCAAAACACCCAACATGTTTTATATCATTTTTATATCTCTCGTGCGGTCGCCGTGTTCTATAATAGTCACGCTGAAGATTTTATTTTACGTTATGAAGTTACAATTAAATTTTAATTTTAAATTTTGTTATATTTGTTCAACTATATAGTATGTTTAACAAATAGTCTCCTTAAGGAAATTCTATTTTACAAGTAAGTTATATGTACATATATATAAAAATTATAATTTATAAGTTTTTACAAAATAAATATCTAAAGTAATGTTAAAAAAGCGTGTAATAAAAAACTAAACTGTAAATTTAAAAAAATGATGTAAATTATTTTTAATATTTATTAATTGTCCGATTGATTATATCCGAGATGGATCGATCATTAACTAACGTACTAGCGAGCGGCGTACAAGGCGAGAGAAACTGGCGCCAACCGACCATCTAAGGAGTGCAACTGTACAACCGGACAGCCTATTTAGAAATAATCGGCCTGTATTTTCGACTTGACTTGCAACTTATACTACTGCTTGGCTACGTGATAGATCCGAATATGTTCACAGCTTCGATAATATTTCCGAGTAAGATTGCAAGCTCGTTGTATGCGATTGCTACGGTAAATGCCGAAACACCCATTGAAACATCTGCATTAATAATAATAATATTGTCCTATTTGCCGAATTTTATTTAATTGGTCAATCTCGAGGATTATTTCCAGAGTAGATATAAGGGATAGAGATAGTGTAGAAGGGCACACCCTTGTGTATAGGCAAATTCAGATGTATTCAGATATCATCAATAAACCAACATTATACAACAGATAAAACTATAAAATTGGAACCCAATAATTTTTCAATAGTACCATGTTTACACAGTGATATTCACAAAACATTATCTAGCTGAACTAACACAAACATTACTATTTACCTGCTACTTGATATTGCTATGTCGATCGCATTTTGTATAATAATATTTCGTGTTACAATAATAACACCACTACTTTATTTATAAACATGAATGCGGAGTGTCGAGTAAACGCTTTCATTACCGTTTGTGGTTTTCAAAACAATTTATAAACTAATACAATAATAGTTTTATGAAATAGATAAGTCCATTTGAATAACGATTTAGAAATGTTACTTTACAAACATTATGACAATAGACGAGGTCAAAATAAATTAGACATACAGGCATGACCCTTACGCTAACGCAGGTCATTCACACTTCATTATAATCCACTTCTAGGTTTATACGAACCTATTTATTATATATTATCTACCTATTTAGTTAAAACAGATTATCATAGTTCATTGTAATAGTCTGGGACTAACGATAATAAAAACGTAACGTAGAAAGATTATAAGGAAAGATATATATACGTTCGGTAGACAGCGAGACGACATCTTGTTATAACGTCCTTATTAAATCTTCAAGTAGCGGTTATTAAATCGTTAATTCAAAAGCAGACATGAACTTTAAAAATTAGATAAAAGTAGAATTGTTTTGTGACAAAAATATGGCTTCGATATTCGATTTCTAATATTCGAAAAAAGGTGAAGACGCAATTTAGTTTCTATTAAAATAAGTTGGCAATTTCTTTACTTGTAACCATTTGCAATTCTGTTAGTAAATCACCAACAATTACACGCAACTATATACTTATCCATTTTTGTTGATAATTATTACAGACACTTTTGCCAACAATGCTTTTTGATGTTTCCAATTTTGTTTTGGGTTACACGCAATTTTACACTTAAAAAGCATTCATTTTTATGATTTTAAGGCTAAGGTCATGTTTGTCAAAATTATAAATTCAGTTTCTTTTATTTTAATAATAATAAGCAATGCAATATTAACATGCAGTTTGCTTATTTATAATTTGATATAAAGTATTAATAGGATATGTTCTACCAATAAGGTACTAAGTGCAGCAAGCCAAACTCTCAAGCAGTAAGGATATGAAAGTCACACTAGCATTTATCCATAACACGTTTCGCGAGCGATTGAGAAGAGTGCTCGGATCCATTACGCGTTGCATGAACAAACAATTTCGCAGCACGCAGATATTGCAATTAATACCCATACAATAAGTGTGTTATTCGCATAACAGCATTGGATAGGAGTGCTTGTTGAAACTTTCCAACGATGGGTAATCTGCAAAATTGACATTGGGCGCCAAATGGGGCTCTGTGAATGATTTTAAGTGTGCCGTTTGGCGAGAAGTGGAAGCGGATAAATATTTATTAAGCCTGGATCATGGAGTAGCATCATAAGTGTATTTTTTATATTTTATTTTTTTGCGGATGACTGTGCATCTTTGCAATAATTTTCCAAGAATTGATGAATGCCAAATCAAAATAAATATGATATTATTTGATTAGATTGCTTATCTTTATCTTTTTAATAATAATATAAAGAAAATTAAATTACCTCACTAACGTAAAAACTAACTTTCATATTTTTATATCTATTCAAAATTGCCACTTATAGCTTCATCGTTTAAGTCCTATACATACTATACTGTGAAATGATGGCAATTCTAAGCATCCGGAGATCATTCATGCACCCGATTGCTTTATTGTGAGCACTTCCGTTTATTACGTAATAATAGCAACTGGTTGGTTGAACGGAAATGAATGAAATGAATTTAGTTTATTACACTTTTCGACTGCACGTAACGAACCAGCGTTAAGTATAGTCGGTGAAGTTCATATTTTTTTATCCATGTGAATATTTTCAAGTTTATTTTTTACACATTCATTAATAGAGTAATATTGTAATAAGTAATATTCGGCAAAATCAAATTCATTTAATAAGATAACGTTACATTGTTTTATCATTAAATTTTTTATCAATAATTAACATTATTAGTTGCAAATAATAATGTTCATATTTTATCAATGGGTAATGTTGTCCTTTAACCTATTAGTTAAAGGACAACATGCTTTTAAATGTGCCGTGGAGTACCGGCTTAGAATAGTACTCCCCCAATCTCATCCCGTGGGTGTCGTAAGAGGCGACTGAGGGACGGGGAAAAGGGGGGATGGGCAGCAGCGTCCCCCCCCATAAACATCTTACCTCCCCTACTGCGCTCGCCAACACGCCTGCCCAGCGCGGCGAGTATGGGCAAACCCCCCCCCTTAATGGCAGATGCGCCCAAAAAAAGGCCCCCAGTTACCGGCAAGCCCGCTAGGCCCGACCAAGGTAGCGGTCGCGGTATCTTTTTGGGAGAGGCCTATGTTCAGCAGTGGACAACGATTGGCTGTTGATTGATTGATTGATTGATGCTTTTAAATGAATTATTGAATATAAATAAAGGGCTAAGAAAACCCTTACAAATTTCGCGTCTACCATGACTTGTCACGACCTGCTTTGCAAAACATGACGTGGTTAGGTTTGAATAATAATAACGTATTGCTAATTTATTCGTTTTCAAAGCAATCTTTGATTAATAGGTCACACCTGTTTTATTTCTGAATACTGTTTTAAATAAATACAGTAACCGTATGACCTAGACTATTTTCCTGAATTTATTTTTAATGATATCCATAATTTATCATGTAAAAATGCTAAAAACCCGTCCCTGTAAAATATACCTACCAGGAAATAGTAGAGAAAGAGAAAACATACCTTAGGAGTAAGAATCAACTGTCCATTTTTTAACACAAATCTATAAGCAGACATCTCCTAAAGGCTTGCCGTAAAAGCAAATAAAACGTAATTGAATCATCAATATTTAAAAAAAAATACTAATAAATATTTATTTCTATAAAAAAAACTACAGGCACATGGCGCATTGGCGATGTAAGGGATAGTAAATATTTGTGTCAAAATTTATGGGCGGTGGTGACCACTTACCATCTGGTGGTCCATTTGCCAGTTTGCCTACGCCTTTATGAAATAAAAAAAATTAAAATTTCTTATTTGATAAATATAACGACAGCCACATATTTACAAAATAATATGCCACCTATGTGCTGAAATAAGCCGCCCTCTATGTTATACTTATTAGATAACTAAAAATATTGTATTATAAAATAATGAAAACGAAACTTATGGAAACATTTAATACTATCACATAAATAGAGACACAAAACTTTGTAACGAAAGTATATTGAATTGAATAAAATTCAGTCAAAAAATACCCCCGCGAAAATATTTCATCACTACCCTTATATCCAAACTAACTAAAGAATTTTCAAGTAAATATATATTTTACGAAGAGCATTCGATATAGACAATCTCTAGGTAAAATTCCATTATTAGCATTACATCACGATTCCGTACACGTCCGTACAATTTATTGATGGGTAAATTGCACTATTTACGTTTAAATGTCAAACAGGCAAAATTATATTTAATTGTACAAGCAATATTGCTTACTAGGATTAGGCAACAGACTTATTCAATTATGAGATTTCAAGGTCGAATAGAATAGGATTTTGAATTTGTTTCATTCCCATAGCATAATTTTTTTCCACCATTTGAAAAAATAAATAAATTGTAAAGTTATTCTCAAATTATTAAAATAAATTTAATAAATTATTATGTACCGACATGTTACTACAAACAAAATTATATAGTATATTGTTGATGTCTTAATAAATAATAACAAAAGATGAACATAATATGCGGAAAATGTCAACTGTAGTTCAAGTCATTCGTTGTGATGCGTTTAGCAATAACGTTCGCAATTTATGTGTTTACAATTTTTTCAATTCTTCAGAGAGATACCAACATAACAAATGTTATCAATTTTTGTTAACAATACAAAAGTTGCCATTAAAAAAAATACATTTCACTTATTTCATCAATCTTTCTTTGACTTTTATATATATTTTGTACGTTTGACAATGACAAACTATAGTCAAAGTAATGTGATAAGGCATGTATTAGGTAATTCGGCTGATAACGAAGAGCTAGCTCATCACTACAAAGATCTTAGTACAAGTGTTCTAAAGTAAATCCTCTTTGAAGGAGCGAACGAACATTCCAATAAGAAAATGATTCATAGATTAAAGCGACGGTTGCCTTAATTACGTAAACTTATATCGTATGATCGTTGATTTAAACATAAACATAAGTTTTCCGCTACGCAATTCCGTTTGAATAGAGGTATAGGTATTTTTAGAAGTATAAAATAATCTTCTCAAAGATATTTATTTATTTTCAGCAATAAGAGCGTGAGTTTGTAAAATAATGTCTTACAAATTTTGCACTTCACTCTGTTATATGTTTTAATGCATAATATAGTTATTAAAATTTATAAGATACCATTCAAACAATTTGTTATATTTAATTTAACCTGGTCAGTTAAAACAGAAATGTATTGTACACGTCGAACAAATCTTGCTCAGCTTTTAATTTTGAAAACTATAATTTTTAATATAGTTTGTATGTTTGTCTCCACTCACTCACATAGATTTATATTTGCCAGGCCAAAATACTTTTATAACATTAATAGCAATTTACGTTGCGCCATCTATATGACCTGACTGACAAATGTTATCACGGAAATTTGCATCTAAATATTGCCAAGACTATTTACAAAAATCTCCTTTTATAAAAACTTTATTATTATTTCAAGTAGTTAGGCAGGCCGGCAAATTGGCCGCCTGATGGTAAGTGATCATCACTGCCTATATACATTTACTGTACTGGAAGAAATAATAACCATCCCTTACATCATCAAAGCGTCGCCAATAATGGAAACTAAAATTATATGTCCTTTGTGCCTGTAGTTATACTGGCTCACTTACCCTTCAATCGGAACTCAACAATACTAAGTATAAATATTCTAGTGCTAAATAGAGCAAAATATTAATATTTATTCAAACATAATATGGTTGAGGCATTGCAAAATATTCAGTGATTTTTCGACTTCTGAGGTATTTTAATTTCTGAATGCAACATTATAATATCAACTTCTGTAAATTCTACAACGATTGCACAGCACCTACAAATTTTTATTTACATTTACGTTAAACATCTAAAAAAATATTTTCTGATATATTTTATTACAATTGATTATGCCTCGCAAACACATAACAGATTCAACATTCTATAAAATCTTTGTTTCTTCTTAATTCTTAGATAAAATAGCCATTCCATTTATACTATTTTACGCTTGTTTATTTTAAGGCCAGTTACAAAATAAGTATGCTTACATTTTCGATATAAATTGTTTATTTTATTGTAGGGTGACAGTATTTTCCTTAGGGGAGCATTGCTCAAGCACAGCGAAGAGCTGAAGAGCGGATGCACGTGCATCGGCGCAATCGACTAGCGTGCTGAAGCGCGGCTTGCACTTCCGACTCACATTCATTGCCGCGCCATTCATACAACTGCGTCATTCATTTAATTCAAGTTCATAACAAGCCGGCGACCGTACGTGGGAGGATCTCCGTAATTCACCCGGTGAATCCGCTCCCCCGTATTTGTATCTTATCGAAAACTTTTATTATCGATTAAGATAAACGCGATCATCAACGATTTGAAGCCAGACCGAAAGAGTCCATAAAATAAATCAGATTGCTCAATTTTCGGCATCGTATATATCGATTCTCGGTATTGAGTCCGAAGCAATTCAAATTCTCTAAGGTATGTAATAATTCACGGGTCCTTAAAAGTAAATTTCTAATTAAGTGAGCCCCGCACCTTCTGCGACTGTCGAACAAAGTCGACGGGTTACACGGACAGTTACAAAGTGGTCAAAATTAAAAGTCGAGTAACCCCGGGCGAGCGGGCGGCGGCGGCTGTGGCGCCGAGATGGTATCGCGCGGGCGTAACGTCCCACCGTGCCACACTTTTCTAACTTTTTGGTCTCTCGGGTCGTGCGGGGGCGTATTGTGTGCAATTGTAGCACGCGAGGGCACCTCCGGCCGACGACCCGCCCGTCTCGCGCCACATAATCCGACAGCGTTATGGTCAGCCCGGCGCCTTTGTTGGCTACCGGCTTAATTAGAATCGTGGGTGGCGTATGACATGCCAGGATCTGATCATAAAGGCGCTAAAAATTCTACCTGCCCGAATCTGCGCCGACAACATTCCTACCTCGCGTTTTCAAAATTAATGCCTATTGTCCGAATCTAAAAGGCGGCGTGTGATTACGCACACCGATAAAGACGCGACCGACCCGCGACGTGAGCAGGACTTCTTGTAGAAGAGAAATATTACATCTGAATGCTTTAAAGTAATGATTATTTTAGTTAATAACGTCGAAGCGAATTTAATTGAGACGTATGCACTCAAATTCTTTGACCTCGATTAATTTCGTGGAAGCGAGTTCGTTGTGCGTTAATTAAGTGCGTTAATATTTGGTGAGAGCCCGCTAGTCGTTGGCAAAACAAAAAATATTTTTATTAGAATTTTACTTTTTAATATATTAAAAAATTTACATACAATTTGCATTTAAAACTCCTGTTTTTCTCAATATGTATTAGACACACAACATCCTATGTTGTTTATACATATTGTTTGTCTTAAAAACAACTAGAAAATGAAGTAAAAAATATCAGTTACTGCTCGAAGAAAAATAATAAAGTTACGGCTTATCATATTGACTATACAGGATTGACGTCACAAGGCTCTAATTAAAGAGCTAGCGATATCATAAGTACTTAGGCTCTGCAATTAATAAAATACTTTATTACATATAACTTGAGATTTTAGTTTTATAGATTAACAACTTGGTACAAGCACAAGTGTTAAAAGGAATATGGTGATATGTAATCTAATTATAATAATACTATAACGATAGTGAGTTTGCCAAAATCTATTTTTTATTTAAAGTATAAATTTATTATGCTATTCTATTATTAAAAAATCTACCTTCGTTTTCCAACAAAATACTTCATACCTATGAAGAACCGGCGAAAGAAACACAACAGTATTATATTTTTTCAAAAATTGTCGTTTTCAATTAAAATATTTTCTCAAGGTGAATGGATTTCATTGAATGGTTTTGTAATAAACATAAAATAAAAAATAACATTTTTTTAATGTACGTTTATTTTTATGATTAGGGAGGCAGCTATGAGGCAAACTTTGTCCTATTCAGTATAGCTGACAACGGGTATCAAAAATTTCATGATAATCGATTGAGCAGTTAAGACGTGAAAGCGTAACAAACGAACAAACTCGCTTTCGCTTTATAATGTTTTTTAAAAGTTCTAGATAGTCTCTAGATGTGCTAGTTATGCAAAGATATTTCTCTGCGTATATTTCTGAAGCCGGACACATTTATCTGTCTAGCTTTTATTTTTAATAAAAATAAGTCAAGCATCAAGAATTAGCTCGATTCTTAATCTTTACCAACGTAATTACGTATTCGAACGTAAAAAAATGCGCAATTCTTTAATACAAGGTTCAGGATTCGAGTAAAGCATTGGTTTACCTTTATATAACATAATACTTTCGGACAGATCACTATTATATTGAACCTCAATTTTATGTGATTCAAATATGAGCGAAGATTTAGCGCAGGACCAAGCTCATTGCAACGAGTGCATTGCACATGACGTGACGTCACTCAACGGATCGTTTGTTACGCGCAAGCTTCGGGGCAATGAACCATACACTGAATTGGACATAAGAGTCCTGCGACAGCCACCGACATAACGCAATCCAACCACGATTTACGACATTACACTTCACGCTTTGCAATACATCGTATCGTTTTAATCGCGTTTGCCAAAACTATCCTTACATTCAGAATTGACTTTAAAATGTGACATAACTCTTAATGCTCTACCTATCTACATACTTAGAACAATGGATGACTTATACAAAACATGCGACAATGGAAAAAGAACAATTTATTTAAAAACTTACAAGTTTATGTCGTTAAACATTAGGTTTTATTGTAACATTAATCACGTTTCGAATTTTGTGATTTTATGTGATTTAGAACATATATTTTAATAAACAAAATATAAGAAAATAGTATTTGCTCAGTATCATAATCATACCCAACGTAGGTCATTACCGTTTTACCTTTAACAATACACATATATTATATGTATGTAAAAAGGCCACATTATGACAATTACCCGACGGAGTCGTACAATGTCACGCAATCAAAGACGCGCAAACACATTTTCATACCAAATGCGACGCGCTACACAAACAATCTTGTATAATAAAATGCATAAACATTCCAGAAATCAGGATTATTCTCAAGTATAAATGTGTGCAACATTACGTATTCATTAGTGGCACACTACAATTCCGCTAACCATATTGGCTGTGTGCTCTAACTGTAAATGTTGTATTTATTTAAAATAACAATTAGAAGAAACATGTGAGTTTTTCATCTAGCATCTTGAAACGTTTATCTTTTTAAACATATATAATTACCATGGAAACAAACAAGAAACCGAGAAAGAAGCGGTTTGGCAATCTCTTCAAATCAACAGTATAACATGTGTCTACAAAAATTGTCAGGTATCACATTTCACATAATAAGCGACAGTTTTTAATATAAAATATTACCGTTTAGTAAAGATAGGTATTTATATAAATAAATGTACCTATACGATGAAAATATATTATGTTCGCATTTTAAAGGCAGTAATACTATGTCATTGTAATATCATATAATGTTACTATTGACAAACTAAATAAACACGTCTACCGCAGAGTGTACAAATAATTAAAACTTGAGTGACCATTAACGTAACATAAATCTGTTTTAGTGTTACGACAGTTCTTTGCGGTTTTCAATAAGAGATTATTACAATATGTTTTACTAGATATGACGAATATACGACAAGTTTTCTTTAGTTATTTAATTTAAAAATGTTATTAAGGCAGTCGTGCTGTCTGGCAAACTTATGCTAAATAAACAGCTGATCCGCAAATAAACAATTGCACTGTAAGATCATATTATTCTACCGCCAAATAGCAATGCTTACCATTGTTGTCTTCTGTTTTGAAGGGTGAGTGAGCTAGTGTAGTTATTTAAGGTCGGTGGCACATTGGCACTGAAACGGTTAATATTTCTTACAGTGCCAATGTTTATGAATGACAGTGACCACTTTACCATCAGGTGGCCCATTTGCCCGTACGTCTACCTTTTTCACAAAAAAATAAAAAAGTTGGTATGTCCCAAGGGTGTAATCACACTTGAAATACAAAATAGTACTTTTTAGAGGTAAAATAAAAGGGGGGTTTTTGGTACAAACCTAAACGCGAAAGCACATGTTCTACCACCGGTAAATGTAGATTGTTAAGTGCTAAAACTACTCATTAAAAATGGTCACGCACGATATCAAAAATTGCATCATTTTAATGTTTGCAAATCGAGTTTATTAGTAATATTATTGATACGCTACCGCCTTCGGGTTACGAGATCATTTGATAATATACAATCATTGTGCCAAAAACAAATAATGAATAATATCTATTTATAGTTTAATTGAAGTGTAACAATTTGTATAACTTATCTTTCCTACTCGAGTTACATAGAATAATCCAAAACGGATTTATATTGATAGTTATAAAAACCGTCCGTTTTCATTATACATGATTAATTTTCATGTCAATTAACCGCATCAATTTATTTCATTTTCAATTCAAGTAATTAAATAATTATACATTAAAGTTTCTTTATGATTTGCGCCTTGTGAGTGTTTCTATAGAACCGCCCCCGCGCAAACCTACCGTTAATTTATCGAACGTTAGCTTAGCAAGATTAATGCAGTAGGTGGAAATTGACATTTAATTTTATACCATCCATATCGCCCACTTCCTCAATACGACAATCATAAGCATTTAATTATTGTAAATTTTGTAGTAAAAATAGTAGTATGCTTAAGAATGTTAATAATAATGATGATAATGAAATACACTACCCTTAAAAAAATTAAGTACATTGCTGTTTTGTTATAATTCATTATAATTAGTAGGGCTTTGTGCAAACTCGTCTGGGTAGGTACCACCCACTCATCAGACATTCTACCGCAAAACAGCAATACTTGATATTGTTGTGTTCCGGTTTGAAGGGTGAGTGAGCCAGTGTAATTACAGGCACAAGGGACATAAAATCTTAGTTCCCAAGGTTGGTGGCGCATTGGATATGTAAGCGATGGTTGACATTTCTTACAATGCCAATGTCTAAGGGCGTTGGTGACCACTTACCATTAGGTGGTCCATATGCTCGTCCGCCTTCCTATTCTATAAAAAAAAAAAAACAATATTTTTTTATGCTTTACAATTTGAACTAGTAAGTACTTTCGGGTATATTACAAAATGTTTAAAATTATTTAATGAAAAACACATAAGACGCACGGAAAGATCGGATTTCTTATTTGGTTCACGCAGCTTCGGATTTATGCCTAGGCCTACAAGGCACTGGTCTAAGGACCCCACCAGCCGAGGGGCCCCACCCAACCATAAATAAATTAGTTTTACTCTAACCGCTTCGAAATGGGGTGCCTCAAATGACAAATTGCCTAGGAGGATCTCCAAGCCTGGGTTCACGCTTTTTTAAAAAAAATACTAATCCTATTGATTATACTCATATTGATATAAAATCATATATAGGATAGGTATATACAATATTTAAATAAACATAATACGTATACGAAGAAAACACGTGGGGCCTTCAGTAAGATATATTATCACACACCTATACAGGCGGATAGATCAAAGTGATTGTTTAATTTACTTGGTACTAAATTACAAATTGTATTGCCTTTTAATGTTTTCACTCTACCAAGAGCAGCAAACACTTGTCATAAAAATAAACATAACTAAGAAGAACTAAGCTAACTTAAATTGCTATAATAATACTGCAGTTTGTACACATTACAGTAGAAACAGTTTTTTAAGCCCACACTAACTACTCATGTTTAAATTGATTTTTTTAAAGTGAATAGGTATACGTAACTTCAAAAAGTGCACTAAGAAATTTAAAATAACTTATATAAGTTCTTATTAAAAGTGTTATATGTATTACAGAATTATTTGAAGTATTTCAGCGAGAATTATTAAATTCTATAGTGCACGGCAGTGGCCAAGTAGTAGTTAATGGGATTGAATAGGGTTAAAAGTTTGTTTCTGTTTACTTTGTAAGTACTTTTTTAAATTGAAGGAAATAAATACTAGCCCAAAATGTCCCCATTTGTAAATTTTTAGTGAAATTCAAGTATAAAATCAAACTTTTCAGTTTTTTATAATTTACTTGACTAATATTTTTCTCTTCTATTTTTTACTTACCTAATAATGAAATAATAATACATCTTACTGAATGTATTCCTAATGTAATCATGTATATATTCTAATTATCCATCTTAATAGTACAAAACCCTGTCAATTCATGTGCATCTCGCATTTAATAGGCTGTTTACCAGCGGTTTCGCTACCATGCATTTCATCGGGATAAAAATGTCACTCGCATAAACCTCAATGCAAAAATAACGTTATACTCAGTTACTCCGTTAAAGACACACAAAACACAACCAAAGCAAACACAGTGTATTTAAGAAACACAAACACGTAAACGATTCCATTTATAATATTTATAAGTAGGTTAAAGTGGAGATGGGCTAGACACTTGGCCAGACGAGAAGACGGAAGGTGGACTAAAATCGTCACGGAGTGGTGGCCTAGAGAAGCAAAAAGGCCAGTGGGCAGACCACCCGCCCGATGGTCAGACGATTTTAGGAAGATGGCGGGTGCTCAATGGATGCGACTAGCACAGGACCGGGAGAACTGGTGCGCCTGTGAGGAGGCCTATGTCCAGCAGTGGATTAATGTGGGCTGAATATGATGATGATGAGAGATATATCCTGCTTATGTTGATAGTTACACATATATCCCATTAATCCTTTGTGGGACATCAGAATGTAGGTTATTTTCACAATATTTTCATTCCATTACTGTTTCATTTTCCGCATAATCAAAAATGTAGACTATATTTACGAAAATGTAAAATATATTATATACATTGTTATTTATAACTGTCACGTCGCGTCTCGCTGTATCGTCTAGACGCCGAAGACAACTTTTTTTCTTTTCTCAGTAAAATATTTTTTGGCACGTTCTTTGAGATATTTTGCCAAACATTACTTTTATCCTTTACAAAAAAAATGAATGAAAGTTGACAAGAGAGTGAGTGAGTCACTTGTACCTAATATCACGCTTTAAATGTCCTTGGTTGTCTATTATAATTATTATGTTATGTGCATGACATCGTCCTGGCGCTCAGACAAGGTTAAATGTATAAAATATTTAGTAATTTTACGAACGCAGAGAAAGTAGATTCAAGGTGAAAATGTTAATGATAGCGATGATGTTTGAGGTGAATTTTGTGTGTTTATCTTTTTTATATAATGACAAGACTAGGTACTAGTCAAATAACGTTGGTACCAGGTAGGTAGGTCTTAGTAATTCAGCCCTTAGCACAACTGCCTAACATATGACAAACAAACTATTGATTATTAATCGACAAATAATTATCGATTTAAAATAATTTTAGATTTTTTTTTAAATATGCGTTTTTAACTAACTTCGGAAATGTTATTTTTTAACATATATCTAAAAGCAACAAACATCCAAGTCGTTAATTTGCTACTTTTGCCGATAAATATTATACAAATATTTTCAACCTTTGCAGTTGATATTGACCTGTCATATTTTATAAATACCTTAAATCACTTATAAATCTAAAATATTATAGAATTTTCACATCCGTTGCCTTAAAACGACTATATGTATTGTATATAATTATCTCTTATTTGTGGAATCTAGTCATCACAACTTGCGTTTACCTTAATTTTTAAATATAATGTCTGTTATATGTACGTTAGTACGTTGCAGTATTCATATCTCTGTAACAATGTTATGCTGAATGAAATAATATTTCGAGTTTTTATGACTTTCAGAAATTACAATATTTTTATCACAAAACATAATCTATAAAACATACTTGCTATTTTTTATCTTAACCAAATTTACTAGAAGGAATATACTTACAGATTACGTATTATTTTTTATAATAAAAAATATTATAAAAAGAAAAATATACAAACGTTATACAGTGTTAATGAAAAATCATTTCGTTTATGACTAACACATATTTTTATCAACAAAAACCTTGTAATATAATAATATAATAAATTGATGAAATCGAAATATCTAAGATTATATGCAATCTTATAAACATTGGCGACCAATTAGATAAAAAGTTATTACTAAAAAGTAGGTATGGAGAATCAAGATAATGCAAGATAAAAGAATTATCTAAGCGATAATAATTGTTACGAAATGGAGTTGGCTAATGTAGGCGAATCCAAATCTTTTGCAAAATTACGTTTTACCTATCCATCAGGCGTGATAAGATTGCAAAATCGTACCATCTTTATGTTGAGTGTTTACGAAATAAAAAGGATATATACGTTCTACTTGTATAAAAATATAGCAAATAAAAAGGAAATCGTTCCCAATAGATAGTATTCTTGGATATTCATTTTTTTAATTCAATACACCTTTAAATAAACTATATAGTATTTCTATAATAATAAACACCAGAAGTATTTTAATGTAAGATTTTGGTATAAATAAAAAAATAGATATGATTTTATAAATAATATCTATTTAGCAAAGCGGGAACGGCAACAGCAAATTAATACTTGTTATCTATATTATAATATGATATGCATTGGTTTCGCTATCGATTAATTTATCAAACGTATATCGTATCTGGTCTTTATAATGACACATGTATTTATAATATTATCTTAATTGGCATTAATGATATATTCACACGCATTTTGAAAATACAAAATTATAAAAAGTAGCATTAAATTAAATTTAGCCTTCAAATCAAACCTGGTATCTGTCTTGATCTGTGTATAAATACCCTTTTTTGCTTTATGACTGAGATTCAATGGAATGATTACTTAATTAAAAGTTTTATTACCTACATGTTTGCGTGTTTATATGTTTAATAACGTTAAAAGTATTTTTCCGCTATTGTTTTATAGATAAATATATTTAATAATTAAATTATGTTATATATCATTCATTTTTTTGTGAATATATCGTATACGCATTTATATCGGATAAATTTAAAGTTAAAAAACACAAACAATCAGTACATATATTAACATTATGTAAATATACATATTATGTCCTTCTCGAAGTCTTTGGCCGATAAAAAAGATAACTTTTATCATGCGTCAAAAATAGATCACTTGACATTTCTCTGTGCGTCGCATCGAGAAGAAAGCCGATCGCCGCTCTCACGTGGCATTGTTTTTATTATCCCATCATACCGGTGATATCAAAACGATAACGATACGTCGTCGTCAAAATATCAATAAACAGTCCTACGACGAATTACGGCATAGATACTCACCGTTTAGTTAACTAACATCGCGTACAATTTAATTAATCGTGTCGCCCTTACCAGGTCAGCAAATGCGGAATGTAATTATTTACATAAACATTCTAATCCACTCTTCATACATCGCGTATATTTATTTAATATATGGTGCATCAAATATAGACGAGTATGCAATGCAACGACGAATGATTTATACACGAAAGATTGATTATAATCTGAATTTAATTGCTCTCATGTAAGAGTGATAGTCGCCTGGACATACCGGCAGGGCGTGTGGTGCGACGCGCAGGCTCGTCCTCCCGTAAGTCAGGTGCGTGACGACGCGCTGCTACGGGCCCCGCTGGGGCCAGCGTCAGCAGCACCAGCAGCGCCAGCGCAGGCAGCATCATACTGCCTGCTCCTACCACTCGTTCTCCCACCTGCTTATCGACAGTCCCAGCCACGAGCTCACTATTTTCGCCGCGCGCGCTCTTTTCCTTCGAATATAAGATGAAGTTTTTATTCGAGCGAAGGCTCGCGAGTGGCGAGTATAGCGCGCAACTCGTACACGTCGTTGCTGTGCGACGGCCGAGCCAGACTGAGGCGAGCGAAGAGCGATTTCCCAGCTCGTGCGGGCGAGGGGGCCGGCGCGCCCCTCGCGGAAAACGCAGCGTTAGCGCGGCCCACGGCGGTGCGGGCGGGGAAAATTGCAACGCCGCCATCCAAGCCGCCCGCCCCGCCGCCGCGCCAACATGCGCCGCGACCGTCGCACAGTCGTGCACTCACATGCACTTGTGCTGCAATTCCTGTAGATTACATTGGTTGTTTGTATTTGACTCTACCAAGAGTAGAGTCAATTAAATACGAATAACCTTTTTACTTAATTTTATTTTTAGATGAATTGGAACCTCATTTAATTAAAATATGTATTCTTTGATTTTATTGTTGGCGACCCTGCTTCATGTGGGTAAAATAAGGATTCTATCCCGATTTTTTAACGTAGTAAATAAGGTATAAACATATATATTTACTTTGTTTAAACATTTTTTTTACTGTGTATTATCAATAAAAGATATATATCCTGCAGCTGACTTTAATGTACACATTTTGGAGACCTAGAAATTTCTCATGCAGTTTTCATGGATTTAGCGTAGTAGTGTTCGCTTGAAAAGCGCCTGGACCGACAATTCAATTTTCTCTTCGACTACGTCGCAAAATTAAGCTCTGTGAAGTGTAGTATACAAACTACTATAAAAAACAAACGAAATAAGCTTACTTCTCTGGGAATGACTTAATAATATTATTGATGGTAAGAAGGAATTTACGCGGTTAAAACGATTTTGATTTGAGAATATCATTTAATTTCAAACATACTGAAATAATTAATTATAATAATTCAGTAAATTATTATAAACGTTTTCTATTTAACCTCTGGCAAAAAGCCCAACTAAGCATACCTGTATATTACAAAATCTGAATTAAGAAAATGAATGATTTCATTCATTTCGATATCATGCTTAAGTATAAACATATTCCTATGCATATAATATAATAACTGCAGACGCTTAACAAATTAAATTAATAGAAACGATTTATAATTGTTGAAATGAATAATGTACAGTTAGCCTGATATTAATGGTGTATGGCTTTCTTAGGACATCTAAATATTGTGATACACATAGCGTTAGTCGACACGATCCTAATTGAAACATATATCTCTTACTTCCTCGTACATATTTAATAAAATTTACTGCTAAAATTACAATAAATTGTAAAATGTTTTTTTTTAAAGCGCGCATAGTCTTTATATAAAAAAAGCAAACACAAAGTGTTCAGTACCATTTTTTTCATTTGCAACCAATTTTCTTATTTTTGTTTGTTAGTTATTAAAAAAAATTAGTGATAACAATAAAAATAAATATAATAGAGAGTAAAAATGTTCGCAACATCCAAATTTCTATTATGTAATTCGGATTTTAACCAATGGGCGAACATTAGCTATTCTAAAATTACCATTTTAAGAATTGAATAATATTTTTATTACTGTTATTGTAATCGTTTTATTAAGGTCGCCACGATAAACCATAGAGTTACCATAGGTATCGTAGAGTAGGATATCTTGAAACTCATGAAAACAGGTAAAGATATGAACTTGATGACGAAACTTCAACTTTTATTTATCTCCGAAAAAATCAATTTCTATAAATCAATTCCGTTCCTCTAGGTAGGTACCATCAGATTTTCAAGCAATTTGGGACCATTATTTATCGAGCTGTAAAATATACAGGATCCGAAACTATAGACTTTCATAATATGAAAGTTTTATATCATTCAGATTAGAAATTTATACATGAAATAAAAATAACAAACAAACAAAAGTTACGTCTTTATTATATTACTGTAAAGGCATTAATCTTTTGTATCTGCACGTGTGCATGAAGTATAGATCATCTAAAAGGATATGTTACATATCTACTGATCTTACGCTGGATAATTTGGTAATGCAAAAAAATTACAATCGCAAAATAATGATAAATGTGCAAAATGTAACATCAAGTGGGAAATTCTAATTAATATATGCGTACGCCTTTTAACCATTTATAGTAAATGTCCGCATATTTAAAAAGGTTGTATCTTACACGTGCTAAATAGATACTAAACGACATATCTTTAAAAGCCGTGAAGTTAATACAAAAAATACATGTAGAATAAAACATAACATTATTATTATATTTTTTAATTTCCGCGATTTAAACTTATATATATATACTCGCAGAAGTGTCGACATACCTTAACTTAAACTATTATTATTATAAAGATATATATATATACTCATATTTTTTACATAAAAATGATTTTACATTAAGGCCTGAAATATACACAAATGAATATTTTTAAATCGATAGGCACGTGTTGGTGAGTGGTCACCACCGCCCATAGACATTGGTATTGGAAAAAAGGAATCATCACTTAAACCGCCATGTGCCATACTTGGGAACTAAGATCTTTTACTCGCACACCCTTCAAAACGGAACACAACAATAATACGTACTGCCGTTTTGCGGTATAATAGCTGAAAAATGGGCGGTACATACCCAGACGAGCTTGCACAAAGCCCTACCAACAAGTGTAATTAATCTAGTACAAATAATCATCGTGTGGAATGGTGTCTAGAATGCTAGAGCAGAATTTATATATAGAAATTATATAAATAATTAAACTAATTAATTAAATATCAATTAAATATATATATATATATATATATATATATATATATATATATATATATATATATATATATATATATATATATTAATAAATTATTTTACTCCTTACTATTAATACTATTATTGATTACTAGCTATGTATCCGATGGGATAACCCATGGGAAAAATTGTGCCGAATCTATCTGTAAACCTGTCTACAAAAAAGTCTGTAATTAATCAATATATGTATATGACATTCCAAGAAATACCACATTTTGTGTCCATATTTGAAAGTTAGTTTAGGCTGTAGGTGATATGTCAGTCAGTCGTTTTAAAATTTTATTAAATATATCTCGTATATATAATAAAAAAATTACAATGCGGTTTCCTTACGAATAATAACGCGTAAATGTACAAGTGGTGTACAGATCTTTTCTACTGTTCTACTACTGGTTAGTAGATACATATGTGGCCAAATTTCTACCTACACATGCACTTCCTCATTTACTATTTTTTTTTTATTTATTTATTTTGGACAACGAACAGTAGATACATTAGATAGACAGTTAAACAGAGGTTGAAAAAGTTTTTTGACAATAATGTTCTACTAAATATAGGTTATCACATCAAACGTAAAAACTATGATTGTCATTAATCTTAGTTTCAAATCAGGATAGCATAACTTATTTATATACGATTAACGCTATGTGAAAACTTATGACATTTCAAGTATTTTGGCCATTTAAATAACAATACATATTTTAATAATTAATATCCTACTTCTCTTACCTATAAGCTTACAAAAAAAACTAATAGCTTTGAAAACTATTATTATATAACCCTTTCGTGGTGCAAGATTAAGATTAAGAGAACCTTTTTTTTAAATTGTCTATTTTTTGTTTAAAAATACAAATATCTTCTCTTGAGTAGCGCTGGTTTTTTAGTGGGTATTCCGGCGTCTTCAGCGCCTGCGAGTCCCACATACCCCTCCAACTCTTATGGGGGAATATTATGAATCTTAAAGTTATTCACTCTCTTTTTAATTTAAGCATTATTTTGTTATACGTATTTATATTTTGTTGATGTTTATATGTTGTTGTAATATGTTTTCCCCTAAATTATTTACTTTGAACATTGATGAATATATACATTTTTTTCTTTGAACATGTATAAAATTTAATGTATTCTTTATCTCTAGCAACAATTAATCTATCGTTTTATCTAATCTATCTAATGGATAGACGTTTAACCCTCTTACCGCGAAAGTGTAGCTGATTGAAGTAGCATAATTTCGTAGTTCTTAGAAGTAAGTATAGTGACATTTAAAAGCAGTTGTTTTAATGCCTAGCTAAACGACCAAGCGTAAACGTGACAATACACTTTCACTTGCTTCGTAAACTACGAGTATATTCTCGCTTTAAATAAACTCTATTATTTAAATATTTTCCTCAAGACAACTTATTTTAATTGTACATTAGTAATATTATACCTTCAAGATATAGGTAACTTTAAAAAATAGAAGTTCCGCTTGACCGATCTAGATAAAAACTGAAAACTATTAAGGTCTCGAGGCGGTTTGACAGATTTTATTTTATTTATAGAAGTTTAAGCCTAATCCCATTTTTTATGAAAATTGGTTCAGTTGTATTTTTACCTAAAAATCATACCTATGATAGCGCATTTAAGTTCGCCCAATTTGTTCCTGATAACTTATTCAAATTATTTGATAGACAGTATATAAATATATATCCTTATCAAATGAAATAGCATATTCAAGATCGATTTCTGGCCGAAGCCGAATAATTTGACTGGCGATCGCCACAACCTTAAGTCGCAACTGAAGCCTTCGGTTTAAAAACCATAAAAAATCAGTTAGGTGGATAAAATAATGTTTTTTTTTTAAGTTTATGGTGCCTTAACGAAAAACGAAGCCAAAAATAAAAACACTTCGAAATAATGTCAAATTTAATATTTATTTATGTACCTAAAAATAATTCAACAATCACAATGTTTTAATATTCTCAAGTAGTGTGAAATATTCTTTGATCAATTAAATGCATATATAATTAATGCATATTTTTATATTAAGCAAATAAAAAATAAAAGTAATAATTATAATATAGTGATAAATAATAATCAGTGTTTTATTAGCAATAAGTTACTATCATTTAACTTATTGTTAGATCACATAAAGTAAAGTTAGCTACAGAATATTTGCACTTAACCTTCTCAAGAACTTCATAATTAAACCTTCATTGATTGGATAATCAAATGCGCCTATGAACTTGTTTTTCTTTAATTTACTGCTGGCAATGGCGACCCGCCGATGCAACTCAGTATGACTCCTCTGTGCTTTCCATTGTGCTTTCACACAATTGCAAGTTCGTTCGTAAGCCTTCGAGTTCGTGGTGGATTTTATGGACACAGGTTCGGTCGAATACTCTTTTAAATTTTACCGTATAAACATAGGTATTTAGAGTTTTCAAATGTTTACAAACATATAGATTTCTCACCGGTAATATTCAGATCGATGTAGGTACCCAATGAAATTAATTAAAGAGTATAAAGCAAAATTGTAAAAGTTATTTTTAAATATTTTATACGACATGTGAAAAAACGTATAATGTGAAATAACGACAGTGTAACAAATTATAGTTACTCAAAGAATTAGTTATAACTTATTAGTCTGTTGAGTGGTCGATCATATTTAAATATATATAACAATCAGTATAAAAATGTTTGAATAAAATCTAATTACTTTTTTTTTATAATATAATATTTAATAGGAAGGCTGACGAGCATATGGACCACCTGATGGTAAGTGGTCACCAACGCTCTTAGACATTGGCATTGTAAGAAATGTCAACCATCGCTTACATATTCAATGCGCCACCAACCTTGGGAACTAAGATTTTATGTCCCTTGTGCCTGTAATTACACTGGATCACTCACCCTTCAAACCGAAACACAACAATACCAAGTACTGCTGTTTTGCGGTAGAAGTACCTACCCAGACGAGCTTGCACAAAGCCCTACCCTAGCCCTAGTACCTATTAGTGTATAATATCAGTGTGTCATTAGAAAATTATTTAAGCTTCTAATTTTTTATTATTTGTTATTCTCATATATGCGGTAATTTAATTAATGTGTATCACTAAAACATGTTTCAAAAAGTCCGGTAAGTGACAGTGTGCACTAAAATCATAGCAAGACTTAATGATTGTGGACTAAAGCCAAACATGTCTAGAAGGCTTTTTCTGGTCTTCTATAAAGTCTGTCAAATTAAATTAATATAAAGTTATCTGAAAAAAGCCTTTTTTTTAAGGATTGTTTAAAAAAATATTTTAACAACATTGTTTTCTGTTTTTAAGCATATCTTTCATAAGTGTATATTTATTACCTTATCACCTCAAAGATACAACTAAGTAATAATTGCAGGATTTTCCCGCTCTTGAATGAATAAAAATGTATGTTAATAAAGTAAAACACTATGGCTCTTATCGTGCGGATCATTTTAAAAACATCTGCGTTTCCTTAGCTATCCATCGGTACATAAAAAGTACAGTAACAATCATAAACTCAGGAGAAAATTAGATAACAAAGAGACCAGGTAGGAAATTCTAAGAAATGCTATTGTTAAGAAATTAAATCTGGATCAAAGACAAAAGGACCTCAATGCAAAGTAGTTAAAGATTATTTTTAATAGGGGTAATAGGTAAAAAAGGAGAGATAAACCAGAGCTGTTTGTGGAATACTATTATCAATTCCTTTGAATTTACCGTCATTTTTTCTAATTTCCTTTTATCTCATTTCTTTTAGGAATAAGAGTAATAAAACCTTGTCGGGGTACATAATACTCACTGTACTTGCACTGCTCGTATAGTGTGGACGCGCTTTAGTGAATATTGATCTCTTAAATTTTTGAAAAAAACCGCTTCGTTTACTGGACTCTGTTTCTTACAACTTCGTGACTCGGCTAGCTAAAAGGAATTTGTGATTTGTGTTTATGATAACTTGGCGCGTAAAAAGGACTATTATGGCTGCAGAACAAAATTCTTCTCGTCGTCCGTACTCTAATGAGGAATACGCTGACATCTTATTTTGCTATGGATATTGTAACGGTGACGCCGCAGCTGCTCGTCGTGAGTATAATCGTCGATTTCCGGATCGCCGGACACCTGACAATAGTGTCTTTATTGGTGTGTATCGTCGAATTAGAGAAACTGGTCGCGTGCAAAGGAGACAATCTGATTCCGGACGCCCTCGTGTCCGTTCTCCAGATGAAGAAGATGTAATTATTCGTCATTTTCGAGAGGACCCTACAGTTTCCACCAATATTGTGGCAAACCGACTGGGCGTATCTCAATGGAGAGTCTGGTTTACTGTCCACGCGGCTGGATTGTATCCCTATCATTACACACCCGTACACGTGATTGAAGAAGGAGATCCTGCAAGACGTTTAGATTTTTGCCGATTTATGCTACACTGTGATGCAGAAAATCCCAATTTTTTGAGAAAAATTTTATGGACAGACGAGTCAAAGTTTGACAAAGATGGTATTACTAACTACCACAATATTCGATATTGGTCTCAAAAAGAACAGGGAAACCCTCACAAAAAGCGATTAAGCGGTTCCCAAAGACGTTTCTCGGTAAACGTCTGGATGGGGATTATCAATGATAATCTTATTGGGCCACATTTCCTACCTGATAACTTAAATGGTGAAAGTTATGAAAGCTTGCTTAGAGAAATCCTGCATGAGTTACTCGAAAATGTTTCGCTGAAACTTAGGCAGAGAATGATATTCCAGCATGATGGTTGCCCCGCACACTTTCGAATGTCCGTAAGACAGTGGCTAGACAGCAATTATCGTAATAGATGGATTGGCAGAGGAGGACCAATCCCATGGCCAGCGAGAAGTCCAGATTTGACTCCGATGGACTATTATGTCTGGGGGCATATGAAAAGCCTGGTTTATGATGTTTCACCACTACAAACAATTGAAGAACTCAAAACAAGAATAATGAATGCTGCAAATTCTATTCGACATAGCTTGAGTAGTGTTGTAGTAAAAAGTGAATTAAGAAAAAGAATGCGTATTTGTATACGAAATAGGGGATCTCATTTTGAACACGAATTATGAATAATAAACAGTGTAATTTCGAAAGTATGGAGTAACTAAAAAGATTAAGTATTTTGTTTTTGATTTAAATTCAAAATTGCAATGACAGCTCTGGTTTATCTCTCCTTTTTTACCTATTACCCCTATTAAAAATAATCTTTAACTACTTTGCATTGAGGTCCTTTTGTCTTTGATCCAGATTTAATTTCTTAACAATAGCATTTCTTAGAATTTCCTACCTGGTCTCTTTGTTATCTAATTTTCTCCTGAGTTTATGATTGTTACTGTACTTTTTATGTACCGATGGATAGCTAAGGAAACGCAGATGGAAATAATCCGCACGATAAGAGCCATAGTGATTTTTACAAAAAAATTGCGAGTAACTTAAAGAATCAAAATTAAAAATCGAAAAGTTGTACAGTTTTGGATCTGTAATTTAAAAATGCTTGAAGATTGTTTTTGTTTTATAACTGGTTATTATTAACTAGGATGTACCCTAGCAAGAAATACAAAAAAAAATAGGGAAAATACGTTGATTTTTTTTTATTGAATTTTAGAATCATAAACATCCTTTAAATAAAAAAAATATTAAAAAATTAATAACTCGAAAACGATACACTTTTGCATAAGCATTTTGGGGGTCATTTGATAGCTATTGTCCTGAACTATAACCCTTTAAAAGGATCGTGACATATTACCCTGTAACCCTGTATAATTATGTGCTGTAGTTGCATATAAGACGGAGTGAGGTGGAGAGAAGAGTGAGTGAGTGAGAATTATCACATAATAGGGTCAAGTTTTTAGCGAAATGTATAAAATAACGGTTCCATTAATTTCCAAAATATTGTGTATTTATAAATGAAATAAATATTTATGCGTTTATTCGTTGTTATTTATAAATTTCATTAAGAGATATTATTTCATAATTTGATTCCTTCAGATTTACTTAAAACTGCTCCGTGAACAGCGACATTCAAATTTCATACATTTTGAGTTACACTTTTTATACACAAGTATACTTTTTACCTCTACATTGATTGCGATGGCGAACGGCGACTCGTCTTGCGACTGAAACAAAAATATTGGTTCGGAGATAGCATTGCAAATACAAGTCACAGATGATATTGACATCGATAGTTGATCTTATATGCCTAACAAGCAAACCGACCGTCAGCTGCCCAAGTAGCAGTGGGTTTGACTGTGGGAGGTTAAGAAAGTGGTAAAAAAAATAATAGTAAGCCGGCTGAAACTTTTTTTATGAATAGTTAACATATTACTGAGCTGGAAAAAAATCGTCAGCTAGTCGCATGAACTTGTATAAAAACATGTAAAATAAAGTCATAGTACGCCGGATGAAATTTAACTATATCATTGCTTAAATATTTGTTAGTACGAAAACAATAATCAGCTGCCTTGGTGGCGATGCAAAGACCGTCAGCTGGTAGCTGACGCTTGGTTCACTTATTAGTCATCGCAGTCAACAAACGGGCGGCGGCACGAACAGCGAATGTTGTCACGCGTATCGCACAAGCTTCAAAACAAATATAATTAAGAATCAGTAATCAGTACGGCGTTGGCCACGGTTTCAAACATAATTCACGGCGAGTAATTTATGAACTAAAATCGTTTAGTTGTATTTGTTGTATAGTTGTATTCGCTGCGATTTAAAAAAACATGATTTTTTGATTCTGAAATACTAGCTAGGTCAGCTGTTTGGAAGATTAGCCACCCCCGCAACATACTCAATAAATTTACGTTTATATTCAAAAAATAGCTCCAGCTATGTCTAGACAACGTTGACATGATTATTTGATATATTTCGCTCTCGATATATACGGGTCGCGGCGGCGATCGCAGCTGCCGGTGGCTTAAAAACCGTGCCGCGCGAATTTCCACTTCGCCCACCGCACCGCTGTTCGCGTTGCCTATTCCCGTGGCCAGGCGGTAAAACTTTGCTAGCTCTCCTACTATAATGGAGTAGCAATGTGGTAGTAAAATTCTGTGGCGATTCATCAATAGAATTAACCATTTTTTATTTAAAAATAACGCCGCAATACAACTTTATTCATACATATGTATTGAAAAATCAGGAAAAAATGATAGGATTTATTAAGTAAAAAAGAAGGTTGGTGAGGATATTTTATTCCATAATACAGCATTAAGACAAACCGGAATGTCACATTTCGCATTTCATTTAATCTTTTTGATTTTCATAAAAATTAAAAAAATCTCCACCACACGCCACATAATCATATCCTTAAATTGTGTTTTAATAATTTCTTCTAAATTATTATAAAAAATGCTAAGTTATAATTAATTGTGTAAGAGCAAAGTACCACTGAAGTGTTTCGAGCACGGTTTCCTGTACTGTGTGCAAAATCACTTCTCAAAATGACAAATTGTCCATCTAATACATATTTACGCCTAAATTAAATCTCGGTTCGTCATGAGAAGTCAACTATAAATGCAGGTGGTCATAACGAGCCATCCGATAAATGAGAGCCGTCGGTCGGAACTGTTTTGAATGCGATTGAAATGTTAAATACATAACAGCTTACTCTACCTAGTTAACTTCCATAAAAATAAACTATCATCATACAATAAGTCGTTCAAATAATAATTGGAATATGCACAAAATCGAAGGTGAAGAATTCCCTAGGTAAGTCACAAAGCGATGTGAATAGGTTGTGACATGTTATGGGGCGAAGGCATATTAAGTCGCCTTTACATCATTTCGATTACTTGGTCAAACTTTTGTACAGTTCCATTTGTAATAAGAAAATTATCTGCACCCTCGATAGCCACGCATTATTGGCTCTAGCATACTGCTTCCGGTGAACCGCGACCCTTACCCCCGCGTGAGCCCACTACAGGCAATAGCTACTAAACTAGTGAATTAAAGTCATAATAGTGAATTAACTTTAAATACTTTATTACGACAACTTATACCACATTATAGTATACATATAAAACATGTTATGCTGTGATTCACTTTATCACGAGTCAGCTACACATATGTACCTATCCACATCACAATGCGCGATTAATCGAATGTACAGTTTTATTTTTGTTTACAGTTACATATATAAACAAAAATTGTAATTTTGCATTAACTTTACACACTATATTTGTTCAACGTCATCAGAGATCGAACAAACAACGCAATCCCAATGACTAATACCTCATTGCACTAAGTACAGCATGACCCCTTATTTTTGTACAAATTAATATCGATATAATATTTTAGAAACGAAGATTATGCATCGCGTTTGTTTTAGCATATAGTCGAGAGCGACGTACTTGGGCTTCGGTGTAAGCGAGTGGTTCGGCGAGAATGCGATGCGAGCTCGGTCACCGGGTGACACAGTAATACATTTATGATACCGCACATAATACATTGTATTCATTTATAGCAAATAAAGTTAACATATCTTAAACCATAGTCTCTTTCAGTAATCAGATTAGTCTGTGAGTTGATAGCGCACAGGTGGTTAGCGGTTGGCATTCTTGAGCTGGTTGGAGAGCCAGTCGAGCCCCTCGTATAATCCGTCTCCAGAGGTCGCGCACGTCGCCTGTATGTACCAGTTGCGGTTGCGCAGTGAATGCAGACCTAGCTTGTCTGTAATCTCAGCCGCATTCATGGCATTTGGCAGATCCTACAGAAAGGAAAATAAATTAAGATTAAATAAACATTCAACATTTTTCTTTTTTATGTAGTTCTTTTTAAAAATAAATATTGTCAATAATATACTTGACAGCAAACTGCAACCAAGACTTTGATGTTATTTTAAAGAACAAACATACAATATGATGTTGAAATAAACCTAAAGATTATTAAAATGTACATGTCGCAAACATTAAGCATTTTTTGGAATATACTTTTAAAAATTAACATGATTAGATAAGATAAATAAGCAAAGGGAATTTATAAGATACAGTCAGTCATATACAACTTAAAAGGGTAACAGTTATACAAAAAAATCCTTTAATAGTTCTAAACCTCTTAATTAATTTACCTGTTTGTTTGCAAAAATCAACAGTACTGCATCTCTTAACTCATCTTCACTTAACATCCTCATGAGCTCCTCTCGTGCTTCGCCGATACGCTCTCGGTCATTACTGTCTACTACAAAGATGAGACCCTAAAATTATAAAAAAAATTGTTAAATTAAATATACCTAATTAAAGACATTTGTCGGATCAGCACTATCAATGGAAACATTGTCACTTATACTGTCATATCACTGTTATAATTGCAATCAATCCCTCTAGAACCAAAACTGTTTGACATTGTCACTTAGATATGAAGTAGTTAGGTATGTGTATCTGAGTGAGCATAAAAAAGCTTTGAAATGACCCAAAAATAGTAACAAATTTATAAGACCTACTAAAGAGCTAAATATGAATTTTACTGTATAAATATCTTAAGCTAAAATATCAATAAAATCATAATTTATAAATAAAAATATCTAATATATGTATGCCATTAAAAACAAAAAACAAATTTCATGTACTATGAATGACATTTTCAGTATAAAATTATAGCTCTTAAGGCCATTTACACATATTGAGTGGCCAAGTAAATACATATAAACTTAATATTAGCAATAAGTTCAATTTACATAGTATTTTGTTTATTTTATGTTAGGTCAATGGGCGTGGCAATCACTATAAGCATCATATATCACACATTAGTGAAATGTTACAAGTTTGGCTAAAGGTCATGTTAAAAGAATGTATTGTTGAAGATGTTATTGAGACCAAATTGGACCAAACTGGATGATAACGGACTACATATTCTTTAAATAATATTTATAGTATTATTGTTTGTGACAAAAAAAATTACTCAAATTATCGAAATAAGCAAGCCAACAACAAGCACAGTTTGATATATATCTGTTTTAGCAATAAAGTAATTTATTGAAAAATTAAATGTATCTGATCAAACATGGAAATGCTTATTTAAGTTCAGCTTATTTAAGTCAAAAAAAATAGATAATAACATCACTATACATAGCCTAGAGATAGAATTGAATATTTTTTAATGCTTTAACTAACCTGTTTTACATTATAACATAAATAAAACTACATTTATATACTTTTCAAAAATGACTGTGATAGTTTTCTTTAAATCAAATAATTGAGAAATATTTTTAAAATAATTATTAACTACATAATAGAAACAAAATTAACCTGTGTGTTCTGGAAATAATGCCTCCATAGAGGTCTGATTTTGTCCTGGCCACCGACGTCCCACACAGTGAAACTGATATTTTTGTATTCTACAGTTTCCACATTAAATCCTGTAATTTTTTTACAAATATTAATAAATTTGTTTCCATTAATTTAAGGAAAGAAGAAAAACACTACAAAATCGATGCATGGTCATGAGAATATTATATAACATGACATAATATATGAGAAAAGTCATCAGAAAAAATATCTGATTTATATTCTACTTAATATATATATTGCAAATTTAATATATACAAATTTCAAAAACATTGCCGTGTTCATTGTTTAAGTAATTTCATATGAAGATCTGATGTCATTAGTTTTAATATTAGTATAAAAGCAAATGACACTTCAAACATATTGTTAATAAAAAATAGGTCAAAACATAACTGATGCAATACTTTCTCCTTTTCTGGCATTTAAAATATTATAAAAAGGATTTTTAATTGTTGTCGATTGCATTACAATTAACATATTGCTTAGCTGGTCAGTGTAAACCTTATATTAATACTGCAATCGTAGACAAGCAAGCCAGCACACTAACATAAATAGCATTTATATTAATTAATATTAAATTAAAAATTCAAATGCACATTAAATATATTCATAGACATTTTCCTAAGATTTTTGAGTATTATTATTATTTAAACTAAAAGCAAAGTAAATAACATTTCATAATATTAATATTATAGAAGGATTTAAATAAAATAAAAAACAAACTACTCACCAATTGTAGGAATTGTTGTAACAATTTCTCCTAATTTAAGTTTGTATAAGATTGTGGTTTTACCAGCTGCATCAAGACCAACCATCAATATTCTCATTTCTTTTTTGCCAAATAGGCCTTTAAATAAATTTGCAAACATATTCCCCATTTTGCAGTTTTGTGAGCTTTCTGAAAAGAAATTGTTTTATTAATCATTAGAAAACACATTCACTCTGACTCATCCGTCACTATACGTTACTATAATCAATGATAATGACATGGCAAGTCCTGTCTAGAATTAGACGTACTTTGTTCAAAGCTAGATCGAAACAAACAATAAAAAGAGCTTTGTACTTTAAAACAAATATAAAATATAAACTTTAATTAGTGTATAACAAATTAAATTATAACATTCAGCTTAAAATTTGTGAACACCGCTGTTAGTAATTTTGTTAGGGTCACCACCCAAGGATCTTAAGGTGTATAAAATAATAGTTCGATCACTCATTTACTATCAAATAAAGTAATAATAAAATTATGGTAGTATACTCACATTTTTTTTTCGAGGAAATGTGTGTTAAATGAAGTAAAAACGCTTCAATCCACTGAAGTCTCTACTATTCACTGTATGTCAAAATGGCGGCGAACGTGGAAGTTGTTCGTGCCTATGCCACGTATCGGTAAAAAGTGGCCAGCTATAAATATGTTTTTGAAGTTATAACTGAACAATTCATAATTAATATCTACTGTTTTTTATAAAACTAAAAGGGTCATGCTTTCAAGCCTTTAAACTTAACTAAGTAAGATTCCTAAAAATATTAATATATGTTTAAAAAAATATTTATTCGTTTTCCGCCATCAATACATAAACAAAACCAATTTTAATAATTTATAACGGAGATTCAAGAATGTATAAGGTAGGTTATATTTATTTACAATATCTACTAACCCTTATAAAAGATTAATATTATAAAACTGAATCATTTGTTTAAACGCGCTAATCTTAGAATTAATGTTTCACAAATCACACTTGATGATGATTTGTGTTTGGCGTGAGTACAATCGGGCGACACAAAATCACGTCGGTGTCCGAAGATCGCATGTACTCCTGACTTCGAATATCAAGAACCTTCGAGCCAGTCCAACTATCAGGGAAGGCAGAATCTCTGAATCTTAATTTTTTTTAGGAACCGAAGTGCGATGATAATGCGCTGCTTAATGGAGGCATTCACGACGAACCAAGCCGGGATTTAGAGCTGAAGAAGTTTAAAGCAGCCCAAACTTTAATCGCAAAGAAAATCGTGGACAGCACAGGCCGTTTAAAAACAGACTTACATAAATTGTGAACATAAACTTTAATAATAAAATGTAACGGCTTTGTTAAAAGATCAACAAATAAAATACAAAATACAAGTTCAAAAAGAGAAAAGTTTGTGGAGAAAGAAAAATATATAAATGACAATACAAACGTAAATTGAAAACGTAGTGGTTTTTGTAACAGTGTTGCTGATGATGGTTGACTCGACTATCAATGATTAATTAATAGCCAACCTATCGCAAGACTATCGATAAGGTAATCGATACAATGGCTTTTTTATATGAAAACTATTGATAGTTCGGCAGCACTATTTTGCAATTTGCACTCTGTGGTTAAAAGCCTGTCAAATTATTTACATACTTTGTTTTATATACACTACAAATTACAATTGAGTTCTACTTCTAAATTTCTAATATTTTACTATAATAAATAAAAGTGATATAATGCATTATGTAGTTACTAAGTAATTGCTTCGAAAAACAATTTTAAAACTACTGTCATAAGCTTACAACCAAGCGGATGTTGTTTAGTCATTCGAAACAATTATTTAAAAAAATGACACAAAACAGTTCTTTACAGAACTGGCTTATAGAATCCCCAAAGTACACAATATTTAGGATCAATAAGTTAATGCAATTAAATGTAGTGAATCTTCAAAATTACTTGGAGGAAGTATGTTTACATTTAATAAACTTAATCATTAAAGCATCATATTTGCATTAAAAATAAATACAATTATTTTAGCAAAGGAAAGAATTAAACTCTGATAGTATTCCAAAATATTACTTCTTAAAACCTGACTGTCTTGTTATTGAACAATGGCCTGCACCTTTAACTCTTGAAAAAACAAACAATGAAGTCATAGTAGATCCATTATGTGCAGCTGCAGTCTTAAGAGGTGCTCATGTATATGCACCTGGAGTTTTAGGCCTTCCTTCGAGTAAGTTTTATATTCATATAGTAGAAATAAGGAATAAATATATATTTTTTCATAAATATAAAAATGTAATAAATATTTTGCAAAATGTTCTCTGATTTTATTTAGATAAATAATAATATGCATTTTCTTTATTTTTATAGACTGCGTTATAAATGAAAGAATTGATATATATGGCTCTATGGATGGCCAGTGTAAAAGAGGCCATAAAGTAAAATATGAAGGGAATAAACAATATGTTGGTACAGGCTATTTAAAAATGTTACGAAGCAACTTATTTGAAAAAGGAGTTCAACCTAAGTAAGAATTTCTGATTTTTCTATAGCTTTGTTACTGTTTAATATTAGCTACATTAATGTCATAAAGAATATAACTTTTTAATTCACAGTGGCATAGCAGTTCAAACATTACTGCCTGCTTCAAGATTGCCAGTAATAAATGAAACAATTTTTCCTAAAGGACAAGTTTTGTTACAAAATCTACCTTCTATAATTGCTGGGTGGGTTGTTAATGCACAGCCCTATGAATATATCCTAGATATGTGTGCAGCCCCTGGTAATAAAACAACACATTTAGGTGAAATGTCAGATAATAAAGTTAGTATATACTTATAAGTAGTAATTATTTGTTGATTACTTTTCTTATTTTTGTTTTATAATATGACTTCTTACATAGTCATAATTAGTATGACATCAATTATTTATTTTTAGGCTGTTATCATTGCAATTGACAAGACTATTCAAAAATGTGCTAAAATACAACAAACTTGCGATACACAGGGTGTTACATGTGTAAAGGCTTATGCATATGATTCAACAAAATGTCATTCTGATGATACTGAAAATAATATAATGAAGCCTCCTTTTTGTTCAAATACTTTTGATAAAATTCTCCTGGACGCACCATGTAGTGGACTTGGCCAAAGACCGCAATTAAATAACAATATTTCCCTAAAAATGCTGCACTCATACAAATTTGTTCAGAGGAAGTTGTTTGATGTGGCAAGTACTTATTTATAGATTATATTAGACTAGTTTTATTATTTATAATTTTTCCCTGATTATTATCAGCTAATATTTTCAGTAAATTTAACTAAATGAACTGGTACTATATGAAGACACAATAAGTCAATGACAAATTGCCTTAGCAGTGAGATATCATAGATATGATCCTATTTTTGTACTCCAATCACTAAGCTTTTATGCTTATCTGGATGTAAATAATGCTTATAGTTGAATTACCAAAACAAAATTAATGTACATTTTTTTTTAATATGTTTATAAATGTAAATTATTAATAATTAAACGTTTTTCCCGTCTGTACTGGCCGTCGTCGCATTTGGACTCTACTACCACTTACCATCAGGTGGAGTAGAGTCATTTGCCCTCCCGGCGTATATAAAAAAAAAAAAAAAAATTTAAACCCTTTAAAATAAAATTTCAGGCTGTGAAAATTTTGAAAATAAATGGCAAATTAATATACAGCACTTGTACTGTAACAGTGGATGAGAATGAAGGAATGGTGTCTTGGGTGTTAGAAAAATTTCCCTGCTTAAAACTTATACCTGCAGAACCGCTATATGGTGGACCAGGTTTGCCAAATGTTGGTCTGTCTGATAAAGAAAGGTAATAAACCTAATCTAATAAATTGAAAAACGAAATTTAAAATGTCAAAAATTTTACAACTAGGCATTAAATATACTCAATGGCAATTGTACACAGAGCTTCTCAATCTCATAATGACGAAGGATAAGAGTAGCTTAAATTAAAACAGAAAGCGTATTGTGTTCCAGTACTATAACAAAAATGTCTAATTCTTAACAAATTCTTTAATACAAAAAATGCAGTGTTGGGAACATTTCACTATCTATACCTTACCCTTTTGTTTTTCATATATTTAAAATGAAAAAAAAAACATAATTAAACACCACATTTACATGTCACTAGTATGACCAGCATATAAACATAAAAAAAAATCATTTCAAAATGCAGTTCAGGTTTGTAGTTTTATTCGGAGTTTTTTTTCCTATGATGCGTGGCTTGTCATTGGTTTTAAATGGATTTACAAAATTACATATTAATAATATTACGTTACAATAATAATTAATAATTCACTTGCAGATTGTCTGAGTTATTAATTATATATTATTTGCAGAGTTATGGTACAACGATTTGGTCCAGAAGATGATGATTTGAGACCGGTTGAAGACATATATAGAAATACGATAGGTTTCTTTATAGCAGCGTTTGTAAAAACTGAAGATTATAATACTTAAATGTAATAAAATAAGTTACGCCTTTTTTAATTTTAATCAACTCCTAATGGTTTAAAAATAATTTTATTGTGCATCCAATTTTAAATGAAGAAAACTAAATCATATTATAAAAATATAACATTAAACTTAAGAATTCACATTATATTAGTTCATAGTGCCTTGTCTTTTATTACCTATTTATAATTGTATATTTAAGATATTAACCTAAAAGCTTTCCTACCAAAAAGTATAAGCCAGTAAATGTCCCACTGTTAAGGTAAGACTACGTCTTTTTGAGTCTCTACGTCACGCTACTCCAATACGGATTAGTCTTTGCACCAGGCAAATATTTCATCCATCACATTCAGGTTTCCTTACGATGTTTTCCTTCACCACTGAGCACGAGATTAATTATTATATGCACAATTAAAGCACATGAAGATTCAGTGGTGCTTGCCTAGATTTGAACTCGGAATCATCGGTTAAAATTCACGTTCTTCTAACCATTGAGCCATCACAGCTTCTTCGTCATCATATTTTTCTACCGCTCTTCTTATTAACCCATGTAATTGAACTTAATTAGCTAATTTTCGCAAGAAAAATACTCACGTGGGAAACTTACAAAGTTTTTATGTTTTTCTTACCATTGTTCTTATATGAACAAATTAGTTGGACTACACAAATAATACCAGTTGTGACCAAATATAATTTTTATTTTTGTATAAATATAACCATTACACGCTTAATAAAGAATGTTTATATTACTGAATATACATACTGTCGATAACTGGCCGGAGTGAAGATTTCTTTGAGAGCAGTTAGCGAGTTTCATAAAGAAAACACTTCATATTCGATTCAATGATTAGAGAGAAACATTCCGTTTTATCTACATCGATAAGTCAATATTTTTTTATAAAGAGGTTATTCATATGTAATTATTATGAACATATTTCGTTATTTTTTGTGTTTTACGAACACACATTAACTATAAATTAATGTTATCGTTATTAATACAATAAAGCAAAACAAATTAAAAAATATCTAGGCATGACCTATAATCGACTCTATAATCTCTATAAATATATCTCTATAAATTATATATGATCAGTTATATTTCGTTCTAAGGCCGCTGATCATCGACCAGCAACACGGATTCGTCAATGGTAGATCTACTGAAACGAATCTTTGTGAGTTTACTCATCAACTCGCAACAGTGATGGATAACGGTGGTCAGGTGGTCAGGTGGTTAAATTGTATATTCATTTTGTACCGTAGACAGAAAAACTAATAGACGCAATGACGATATCCTTCTCACTTACACAAGAAAGAGAACGAAAATTACGTTACAAATGGTTTAGACAGAGATAGAATTATCAAATCTTTTGTCCCTTATCGAGTAACCAGTTATATGTGTTACTGTTCAATTTTTGCTTATTTTTATGTTAGAAAACGATTCTAATCCAGTCCGAAAGACCGTCCAAAAAGACCGAGAAACAATCCTTATATCATATCGAAGGTTATAAATATAATAGTGCATTGTCGTATTATTTCATGTTAAAGCGATAGCAAAAAGAAAATTGCCGGCGTGTGTTTTCCGCCTAAGTAAGACGGTTTTGTCCCTAAATATAGATTATCAGTGATGTTTATTTATGCAATAGCATGACGGAACCTTATGCTGCATTAAAATCTTGAAGATAATAGGATTTTCCAGTTTTTATCATTCATAACCTATGATTATTTATCATGTAAGTGCTGCCAGCGTCAGCTAAAAAAATGCCCCAATTTTCGATAAAAAATATCGACTCGTCGACAATGTAAACAAATAAATACGGAGTCCAATAATAACCTAAAGTGTTTCTACTTATAAAGTATATAAATATGTTAAATTAATTTATTCGTTCTCCTATTTATAATTTTCTAACGACAACATTATTTAACATTCTTCATGAATTTATAATATTATTAGATTCCGAGTCAAGAGGTTAACATAGAAATATATGTGGCAACCATTCTTTATTAATAATTTAATTGAGTGTTTTAGATTTCTACATGAGGAGAATGCTAATCCAGTACCATATAAAAATGCTGAAGTACTATTGATAACGGAAACAAAAACAAACAGTGCAACGGTTTTTGGGTGTAGTTGGAAAACAAAAAAATATTTTAATTAAAAAAATGTATAATAAATATTAAAAAGTAAAGTTTTAATTAAATCCTGGAAACTATTTATCTCCCAAAATAGGGAATGCAGTTACTATGGCAACATTATACGCACACATTTCACGGGCCCTTGGTCTATTTGTTTCTCTGTCTACGTTTTGTACTAATTAATGTTACTGTTACATTATTACATTTACCCCATACCCGATCCCACACCTAAATAATTATAATCAACCATACTAAAATATAATAAATACTACTTGTATAGTATTCGATGTTTTGAATCACTTTGATAAAAATACTATAAAATGTGGCTTCCTATGAATACTCTTGCCTATAAAGTTACCGATCATTGGTTGATCCGACGGCTTGTCGACGAGTCCGGTACGCTCTGTGGATAGCGCGACGCGGTTCGTAAAATAGCAGGCAATGGAAGCCACGAAACAATATCAAAGGGTTTATATCTTTTCGACATGCACCCATGCACCAGATTCTGGTTTTAACAACATAGAAAATCTGTGAAATTTAACTGGATTCTCAGTTTTTGGTCCACTCGAAAATTTGAAATTTCTAATCAGAGTAACAATTGCTGTCTTAGCAACGATCATTGCAAAGCGGATACCTGCAACGAATAGAACAATTATAAAATATTAAGTACAATATTACGTAAGATCAATCTACATACATTGCTGTGCACTTAAATATAGTAATTTTTAATTGCCGATTACTACTACTAGTGTACCATTTTCCGAGAAAAAGCAGAAAAAAACATAACACTAAGAGCGAAAACAACTTTTATGTAAACTATTATTTTTATACTATTTGTAAATATAAATATTAGTTAAATTTACAAGTTTTTAACAGGTATAACGACACTATTTTCCGAAGTTCGCTCGCGCGTGAGGAGAGGAGGTACAATTCAAGATGTCAAAGCGTAACAAATGCATAAGCTAACTTTCGTATTGTTTTCGTAAAAAGTCTAAAAAACAATAAAAAAGTACTGAAGCATCCTTTTTCAGGAAAGAAATACAAAATTTGAGCTAAACCGTTAGAGCAGTTTCCATGATATACGAAATAAATGTATACATACGAGAATTGCTCATTTAAAATTAGAAAATATCAATGTTTGATAGTTAGTATCTTATATAACTAGAGTACAAAGACATTTTTACATTTGTACTTTAGTTAACTAAAAATATTATTTATATGAGGTAATTATAATCATAGTTGTTTATTCATGTTAACTTTACTTGAAGCGTTTTTGAGTCGTCAACGTTTTAACTCTACCACCCTTTCGGAAAGCGGCCTCTATTGAGAAGAAACGGTAAGGAAATCGTGTAATTGCTGTTTTAAAGTAAAACAGATTTACAAATTACATAATGGTTAGTATCCACGAACATTTTCTTTATCAATCCTACGTTGGAACCTGGTCCTAAATCTATGCATCTTTATACTCATTATTTATATTAAATAATGAGTAATACAAATTGTTGATTAACTGTGTTTAAGTAAGATTTGTAGCCAGTCTAGACCAGCGCCATGACACATGTTAGTCATGGCGTCGCGGGCCGCATACAATTAATCGCGTATATTTTACCATTTTTTCTTTATCATTTCATGACGTCTAAAACGCTTTGCAGTATCCGCCACAAGCAGTTTCAAAATTAAGGTAAATAAATTAAATCAAATCGTACATCATATGAACTGCCGTACCAACAAAACTTGATATCAAGGCAAGGTCAAGATCAATAGCACTTTATAAAGTAAATTAAAAAAAAACTGCAGTAAAAAATATCATTAGGTTATAATTGAACCTGTATAATATGAATCACAGTATAAATTAACGTGCTTAGCTATTGTGTTTTTTTTTTTAATTAAAGTTCTAGAACCTTTGTATCACTTAATTATATTAAGTTGTGCAATATTTACTTAAATTATTACGTCTCTAATAGTACATTATCACTATCGTTATATTTAAATAACATAATTGCTTTGTCTCATTTGTTATCAACGGGTGTTGTGTTTGTAGTTATAGTATCGTTATGCACCTTATATTATATTGTTATGAATTGCCTTCATTCCATTAAATATTACTAGTTTTTTATAATAATTTACTATGTAATTATAGCTTGGACTAAGTAATTAGATATATGTAAACTGCAACTTCAACGTAATATATTATTTTTGTTATAATGCTAAATTTGTATGCTATAATTATACGTTACACAGACAAAAATAAAAAGTACGAAGTCACGCAAAGGTCATGTCTCGTTTCAGTCGTTTGCGAGATTAAAAGTATTTTAGCACGGCTTCGTCTTGATCTTATATATAGTCTTATAATAGACGTATCAAAATATTTAGTCAATGTATATTACTGCATCTGTTTTTAATGCGAAAGTGATATTTTTGTTACGCTTTAATGTTTTAATTACTGAACCGATCATTATTTTGCATTAACGTTATCAGAGGTACAGAAAAGGACATACGGTACCTAACAACTATACAACTAAAGACCCCCCCCCCCCTCGGCACTATTGGCAAAACAAAGCTTACGGTAGATATTTATAAATAACAATATAAGGGATATAGGATATTACCAATGCAGTTTCTAGGTCCAGCGCCAAATGCCAGGAACAAATGCGAAGGTCTCTCCTTTTTCTCTTCCTTCATAAATCTCTCAGGTATAAATTTCTTTGGTTCAGGATAAATGTCTGGATCCATGTGGATGCCATATACGGGTATAGCAACTACGTCGCCAACTTTGAGATGCAACGATGAACCAGGTACAGTGTATGGCTTAGTACATGACCTGTCAATTCTGCCTAATGGTGGATACATTCTTAAAGTTTCTGAAAGAAGAGGTTAGTTATTATTTCTGTACATGCATTATTGATGTAACAAGCGAAAACCTGAAAGGTTTACTTTCCTGTTTGTCGGTCGGTTTGTTACTCAATATTGAGGTATATCAAATTATTTATGAACGTATAGTTTATAATAATCTTTTAATTTTTGATCGCGACGCCAATGCATAACAGGAACGTATACTATTCAATTAGCGACTTTGCTCGTTGCGTGTGACGCTCGCGGCAGCAGCTGTTTTTGGGAGAGTCAAACGAACGACGACTAATGGCAAGGCGAACTTAACTAGTTTAGCCGATTTGAGAAAAATATAACGAACTAACTGTGATTTAAAAGACTTAAAGCGTCATCTACAATAGATGACGACGAGGTGAATGAACTTTGTAATATGGAAATACTTCACAATCTGCTATCAAAACTTTACTTATTTACAATTAATATAATATTACCTAGTATAACTGCTTCCAGATAATCTAATTGTGAAAGATGATCATAGCTCAACTCTTGTCCTTTAGTAATTTCCTCAATATGAGCCCTCAATTTGTCTTGTATATCTGACCTCACTGCCATTGTGTGAAAAACAAAAGATAACAATGTACTTGTAGTTTCAAACCCAGCTAAAAGAAATAGTAATGCTTGTGCGTCCAATGTGTCATCGTCCAAATCTGAAACAAACAAAGCAAATTAAATAGTTAAAACAAATCATTGACTAATTTAGTGTATACATAATTCAATAAAAAAAACGTAATGTTGTGTAATGCTTTTGGCTCACATCTTTTAGAAGATTCATTAGCTTGTGCAAGTTCTTCTTTCTCTCTTATAGAAACATCAACTAAGAGTTGCAAAAAGTCACTTCTCCTGCAAAATATAAAAGTATATCATTTTGGTATTCATAATATTATATATAACTGCTTAAAATATTTTTTTAAGTTGTGTTAAATTATTAAAATTAACTTACTTAGATTCTGCTATTATTCTTTCAGCTTTAGTGTTTTGCAATATTTTCACTAACTTTTTAGTTGACTCATAGTTCATAAACGATATATTTATGTATCTGAACATCGAAGGCATAAACAATAAAATAAAAAAGAAAAAAAATCTTTTAGGAAAGGACATATAATTAAATTTCTCTGCAACCTAAAAAAAGGTAAAACTGATATTATAGAAATGTTTTGCTTAATTAATACATCATAATAATTTTTTTAATGTTTAACTTTTGCTTTTGTTTTGTTAACAAATAAGCTAATCTACACCCTAAGCTGCTGCTATCTTAACATACAATTACGTTGAGTAATATAAGAAATCAAAAGGATTCTACAAAAAAACAAAATATTGCTTGTGAAACAGATTAAAAACCATAAATTTTCTTTGTATTCATCTCAACTACCAAACTAAACTAACCTTGTAAAATTCTGCATTCTCATCTTTGAGAGCATCTGTGCTTATACCAAATGCACATACACCTGTAACTTCTAATGTGAAATGGCCAGTCATTTCTTTAAGTTCTATTTCAGTGTTGTCTGCAAAATTGTTTGACAAAATATTTCATTTATTTTAAGAAATAAATATTATCATGCCATACCCTTAATTATATCATTATTATATTAAATATTAAACACAGATTGTAGCAAAGAAAACATTCTTTTGAATACTTGCTGAATTCTCAAGATTGTTAAATCAAATTAATTTCTTTTAAACAGCATAAGTTGTATATATTATGTGAACCATTGATACTGAAATTATATAAACAGAAATGCAAATAAATACTGACCAAAGCGTGATAAAAGTCCAACCAACTGGTTGGAACAATGTTGAACTAAAGGGAACATATTTTTTAAGCGAGATGAGCTGAATGTTGGAGTTATTAAGCTCCTGACAGCTTTCCATTCCATACCCTAGAAATTAATATTGTAATTGTTAGAATCACATCTAGATAATGTCAGATTGAAAGAGTTTAAGTGCAGGAGGACCGGTTTTAAGTGCTTTCCAAGTCACAGGGATGTACACACTTGCGACTTCTAGTCTCCGGACTGCTGCTGAGAATTTTTTTGTATATAATGCTAAAAAACTTTTAATTGGCCTGACCTGGAGTTTGAACCCAGGCTCGGGATTCTCTAGTCCAAAGAGATAGTCCCTCATTAGTTATAAAGAATTTTTTAATGACATATAAGACTAAAGATATTTAAATAACTTGTTTTAATGGCTCGTGCTAATAAAGTTTGTTTTTACTGAAATTACTAATATAAAACTTTGGTATTGCTATAGCCTATAGTTTAATTATTTATATGATAGAGTTATAATATATAACAATTTTTTCTCCTGCTTAAAGTATAAAATCATTGGTAACTTCTTCGACAAACACTGATGATTAATGTCCTTTTAACCAATGTGTATTGTCTACTTAACTTAGAAAGTGACCCGTCATTTTTATCTCATCCAAGCTTTGAAGAGCAAGTGCTTTTGTATTTTAATTAAAGCTTTTAGCCACGCCAGACTTCATGAAGGAGTTTATGGTTGTATATTGTTTGATAATATGAATGATTTGAATAACATATTCAATAATCCATGTTATATTTTTTTATCATGAAATCAGTCTGGTGACTATGAGCAGATAAGTTGAAGTGTACTGTTAGAACTAATGCTTGAAAATCCATATTCATAATATTGTAATTTGTAGTATTTCTAAAGTAGATTAAAACCTTTAATGCTAGAAGTGATCTGCTCAAATATCTTGGTTCTTTAGTCTTGATAGTATTTCTATCAATAAAATGATCAGCATCACTAATAGTGACAGATTTGATTAGTTCAGGGTCTAGAACATATAGAACAGGTCTTCGGCCTTCGAAATATCCTAAAATTTTAAATAATTAAACATAATTATTAGTAATCAAAACATTAATAAAAACTGATTCAAAAACCAGATTTAAATAAGGTTTTTACTTACCCCCATAACGATTTCCTTTAAAGAAATTGTAAACATCTGACTGAAATTCGATGAAAGGCTTTTTACCAGTTATTCTAGATAGCGAATTTCCAAAGAAAATAACGGGTTTCATAAACTTTATATTTCGCTTCTCAAAATAATCAAACGTTTGGGTGTAGTAAAAATAAAGAAAAAATATTAGGTTAAAAAAAAGCAACAATTTCCAATTTTCGAAAATGAAATATAGCAACTCTTTAGTTCCAGTATTCAACTCCATTTTTTTTCGAACTTCCACAATAATTAACAAATATATCTTTACGCATGCAAAAACAGTACGTCCACCAAATAACACTTTACGACTTATGCCGTACGCGAGCGAGATATATAAAGGATATATATCGTACTTAGAGAGCGAGTATATCAGTAGCTCACCATTTCCTAAACTATATCTTTACGTACTAGTTATAAGATTTAATTCAGTTAAACTCACAGCGAGAGCGAATGGCGAGCGATACAGAAAAAGGTAAATATTGTACTTAAAGAGCGAGTATATCAGTAGCTCACCATTTCCTAAACTATGTCTTTACAACCTAGTAATAAGATTGAATTCAGATTAACTCAGAGCGAGAGCGAATGAGTGAGTATATCAGTAGCTCACCATTTCCTAAACTATATCTTTATGTCCTTGTAATAAGTTTGAATTCAGATTAACTCAGAGCGAGAGCGAGTGGTGGTACTGAATTGAACTAAATTATAAGAATATAATAATAATATAATAATAGCACCACTGAATTTTTATGTGCTTAATTTGTGTTTATAATTCATCTCGTGCTTGACGGTGAAGGAAAACATCGTGAGGAAACCTGCATGTGTCTAATTTCATTGAAATACTGCCACTTGTGTATTCTACCAACCCGCATTGGAGCAGCGTGGTGGAATAAGCTCCAAACCTTCTCCTCAAAAGGGAGAGGAGGCCTTAGCCCAGCAGTGGGACATTAACAGGCTGTTACTGTTACTGTACTGTACTGTATAAGAATAATATATTATAAAAAAATGAATTTAAATCTGATAGCTTGACGTTCGAAAATTTTGACTTTTTCTGCTTATAATAAATATATCAACATAAAAATAATTTATCTTTCCGAGGTACGGGAGTGTACACACTTCCAACTTCCAGACTCCGGGCTGCTACTGAGAATTTTCTGACAGAAAAATCCAATAACTTTTTATTGGCCCGACCTAGCAATTGAACCCAGGACCTCCGGGTCTACGGCCTTATATCATGCCACTAGACCAACGAGGCAGTCATTATTAATATATACAATAGAGGAAGCAAAGAATATTTCGAATTACAGATTAATTATAATATGCATTAACCTTATATCTTGCAAAATCAATATTATAAATTTATAATCTGGCAGCCCTAATTAATAAAAACATGTAAATCCCCGAAATTTGATTAAAATTGGCAGATGCGTAATGCGACTGCGTCACTCTACAACTGCAGAGCCAGAGGCTATAAATACGGCTGTGTAACAGTGTAATAAATATTAATCATAAGCATTCCCGCTTGGTGGCGCAGTCCAACTCAACAGCAACAGTAAGTACCATTTAAAAAAGAAATCATTTTCTTTGTTTTTTCGGACTCGTACCAATCTTAATACAGTATTCTGTATCTAGTGAGTTTCTTTCCATTCCTTCGGGTGCGTTGGGATTATAAAATAATCGGTAAGTAGAAACATCCTTAGCATAATATAAGTATTATTCTTTGTAATATAAATAATAATACTTGTATTTGTAGTATTTCTAATTTTGAATGTAAGTTTAAAATTATCTATTTTTTAGTTTCTTGTTGCATATAATATTATTAATAATATTGTTAACTTGATAGTGTAGTAACGCGTTGTTTAATATTATATATTAAAGAAAGTTTATATATAGAAAGTTAAATACTTTTTGGTTTAAAAAATATAAATGATTATTTTTTTTCTAAGTAGGCAAAAATTTCTGGTTTAATTATCATATTGTGAATTTTTGAATATATATATGCATTATACTTATAATAAAATAGTATAGGAAATACATATATACAGGGTTACAGGGTAATATGTCACGATCCTTTTAAAGGGTTATAATGAATAATAAACAGTGTAATTTCGAAAGTATGGAGTAACTAAAAAGATTAAGTATTTTGTTTTTGATTTAAATTCAAAATTGCAATGACAGCTCTGGTTTATCTCTCCTTTTTTACCTATTACCCCTATTAAAAATAATCTTTAACTACTTTGCATTGAGGTCCTTTTGTCTTTGATCCAGATTTAATTTCTTAACAATAGCATTTCTTAGAATTTCCTACCTGGTCTCTTTGTTACTAATTTTCTCCTGAGTTTATGATTGTTACTGTACTTTTTATGTACCGATGGATAGCTAAGGAAACGCAGATGTTTTTAAAATGATCCGCACGATAAGAGCCATAGTGATTTTTACAAAAAAATTGCGAGTAACTTAAAGAATCAAAATTAAAAATCGAAAAGTTGTACAGTTTTGGATCTGTAATTTAAAAATGCTTGAAGATTGTTTTTGTTTTATAACTGGTTATTATTAACTAGGATGTACCCTAGCAAGAAATAGAAAAAAAAAATAGGGAAAATAAGTTGATTTTTTTTTTTATTGAATTTTAGAATCTTAAACATCCTTTAAATAAAAAAAAATATTAAAAAATTAATAACTCGAAAACGATACACTTTTGCATAAGCATTTTGGGGGTCATTTGATAGCTATTGTCCTGAACTATAACCCTTTAAAAGGATCGTGACATTACCCTGTAACCCTGTATATATATATTTCCTTTGCTATAGGTACAACGCTACTTCTATAAATAATAAACAATTTGCGGGAACGCATTAGAAATTCGCATCTTGATTTTGGTGGAAATGTACCACATTTGTCTATCATATAAAAATAATTGTTACAGAATAATGGGGTTTCTTACGGCGTTAGCTGTAAATGCAGTAGGTGGTGCCGTTATCTACGGCACGGGTGGCCTCGGCGCGGCTTGGGTCGCTCCATGGTTAGGTTTCGGTAGTGCAGGAATCGCTGGAGGCAGTATGGCAGCAGCCGCGCAGTCTTACTTCGGTAACCTTGCCGCTGGCAGCATCATCTCTAAGCTAACGGCCATAGCTATGGCCTCGCCCACACCCTAGGTAAATATTCTATAATATGATGGTTTTATTCTAAATAAATGGGAATTAATAAATATTACTTTAAAATAATATTAGTAAGTAGGTGTTCAAATGTCCAGAATCAAATAGAATAATTACAACAAAAAGTTATATTTATATGCATAAATAAAAATAATAACAAATGTCAGAAGATAAAATTACAAAAAAAAAAAAAACAAATACAATTCAGTACTTACTAGTAAAACAATAAAATAAGCATATTGCAGTAGGCAATAAAAGATCACAAGTCAACTAATTTGAATGATTCAATAATATGTGTGTTATTATTATTAATGATTCAATAATATGTGTGTTATTGTTATTTATATATAATTAATTTAGTATGAAAAGTTTTCCTTAATATATAAGAATTTAAAAATTTCCACAAAAGATATTGTACATTACATCTACAGAACTTACATACATAAGAAATATTGTAGCATTTCGCTTTCTCTAAAATATACTTTTCTGACTGATAGTTCTATATATTTATTCTGTTGTGCAATACTATAATACAAATAATATAAATAAATAAATACTGTGTTTTTCTTTGCTGGAAATACCTGCAGAGGCGTCGTACAGGACTCATTTGATAACTTAAATAAGGCTTAATAAATTTTCTTTATAGTGAATCTAATCACTCAATTAAATTAAAATATATTTATATATAAAACATGTAAAAAGTATTTTCTTTTGCACACAGGTATGGAGCAGTTAAATGTTATGAAATAAAAATTATATATTGTGTAAAAACATAAAATAAAGTTTTTAATGGAAAATTAGTTTTTGTTTGATTTTGACAATTAACAGGTATGAAAAATATTTAAATTGGTTAAACACAAAAGTGAATTTGCTGAAATTTTATTCCATTAAGTAAATACAGAGAAAAATATATGGATTCCATGTAAGTGATTTTCCATTACCCACTTGAGGATTGAAAGATTTATTCAGAAAAGGCTCCAGACGAACCCGACTTGGGTATCAAAACAATAAATATTTATTGATGTTGATAGTTGATGCATTTGAAAAAAGGCGTAATGTATTATAACTTTTAATGCCTCAATGCAATATAGTATTTTTTTTCTATATTTATACACAGTCACACTACTAAAAAAAACGGGTATTATGATGAATCAGTCTTCTATGTTTATGTTAAGTTTTTAGAAATTAACTTGCAAGGAGCCAACTAAACTAAGATTTTTTTTACAAAGTAATGCGCGCATTGGTATTGATCAGATTAGGACAAAGTGCAAACATATTAATGATTTATCTTAAAGATTACTTAAAAATAATCATCAATTACGATTACATATAACGAGAATAATCAAAAAAGTACCTAAAGTGACTGAATAATGCAAGTTTTGAAATGGAAATGAAGAATTTGCAACCCAGGAGCGCGCGGTCAAAGTTAATCTGTAATACTGATTGATGATTACACGTGGGTTTCAAGTCTGGGAATAATCGCGTAACTTTTATAAACTTTTTTTAATGTTCAGGATATGTTTTCGTTATTTTGATGTCTTTCGTTTTCTCTTAACACTCGAATGACTGTCATCAATAAAAAACAAAAAATCATATATATAATGACTTGTCTTAACTGACTCATCAATGCAGAGCCCTTTTTTTAACGCTGGAAAAACTCGTTACGCGTTTCCCCCACGGTAACAGTGGGGGGTATGTAGGGCTCGCCGGTGTCCAAGGCGCCGAGTGCGCCTCGAAACATCGGAATACCCACTAAAAAACCAGCGGTACCCTTTCCGTCTTGACGAGGAGCGCCACGCCATCGCTTTCGCATGGACGCTCTGGCGGCCGGCCCACCTATGCGGGCCTATATTCTCTAGAGAGGGTTCCCAGGGTACTGTGAACCCCACTAGTCCCGGCGGTGCCTATTGCGGCGGGGGAGAAGGTGCGCAAAGCGCCTTTTTCTTCTCCCCCCGGTCTTTTCCGGCGGAGCGGGTCTGCAGCGGCATCTTACAGCATAATAATAAAATAATAATCACAGCCTTATTTCTACCAGAGTGCCACAGGCCAAGCTGCCGCCACTAGCGGTATGCAAACGTCGCGTTTGGCACTATAAGTCGGCGGATTGGGACGGTATGCGCGATTACTATGCGTCGGTCCCTTGGAAGGAACGTTGCTTCAGTGGGAATGACCCGACAGCTAGTGCCGCTGCTGTTGCTGGCGGGATCATGCTGGGAATGGAATACTACATTCCTAGCTCAGATCTCGTCAGTAGGAGTACGCGTAACCGTCGTTTCACTCGTGAATGTGCCGATGCTGTATCATCTAAGCAGGCGGCATATCGCAAGTGGATCAACGGCTGCATTAGCGGGGCATCTAACATTGACTCACTGAAAGCAAACTATAATAAAAATTCCAAGTCCTGTAGAAACTGGTGGTAGGGCTTTGTGCAAGCTCGTCTGGGTAGGTACCACCCACTCATCAGATATTCTACCGCAAAACAGCAATACTTGATATTGTTGTGTTCCGGTTTGAAGGGTGAGTGAGCCAGTGTAATTACAGGCACAAGGGACATAAAATCTTAGTTCCCAAGGTTGGTGGCGCATTGGATATGTAAGCGATGGTTGACATTTCTTACAATGCCAATGTCTAAGAGCGTTGGTGACCACTTACCATCAGGTGGCCCATATGCTCGTCCGCCTTCCTATTCTATAAAAAAAAAAAAAAAAAGAAAGGCATACAGGAGAGCGGATGCACAGCGCATTGTACAGATTGGTCATGACCTTGATTCACATCCTAGGGGCTCCCGTAGCTTCTGGCGTCTGACCAAGTCTGTGCAAAACAATTTCTGCCAACCTTCGCTGCCACCGCTCAGAAATCCGGACGGATCGCTAGCTCACAGTCCGCAAGAGCAAGCTGATCTCCTGGCTAAACTCTTTGCCGACAATTCCGTCATCGATGATTGTAGTGCACTGCCACCTACAATACCTGTATGTGGCCATACGATGCCTGACATTAAAATCAGGCAACGTGATGTGCGTGCGGAGCTGCAATCACTTGATGTACGGAAAGCTAGCGGTCCCGATGGAATACCAGCCATAGTGCTGAAGAAGTGCGCAGCGGAGCTGTCTCCTGTGTTAACGCGCCTGTTCCAACTTTCTCTCTCTTCGGGAAGTGTGCCGGAGGCTTGGAGAAGAGCTAATGTGCAAGCGGTTCCCAAAAAAGGAGATCGGTCTGACCCGGCAAATTATTGGCCAATAGCTATCACCTCAGTACTTTGTAAGGTGATGGAACGGATTTTAAACAACCAACTAATCCATTACCTAGAAGATCACTCTTTAATTAATGATCGTCAATACGGGTTTCGACTAAAACGGTCCACAGGTGATCTTCTAGCGTACGTAACGCACCTCTGGGGTGAAGCTATCGACAAGCATGGAGAATCGTTGGTTGTCAGCCTCGATATCTCCAAGGCTTTCGACAGGGTCTGGCACAGAAGTCTTCTCTCCAAGCTGCCGGCATATGGTCTGCCTGCTCAGCTATGCACCTGGATTGCCAGCTTCCTATACAAGCGTAGCCTTCGTGTTTTAGTTGATGGTTGCGCTTCACAATTCTATGTAGTGAATGCTGGGGTCCCCCAGGGATCTGTGCTATCTCCCACACTCTTTCTTTTGCATATCAATGATATGCTCTCTCTTGGGAACATACATTGCTATGCAGACGATAGTACAGTGCATGGTGGATACCACGGACGCGCAGTGGCTGGGCGAGCGGAAATTGAGGAGAGGCGGAAGGATCTTGTCATTGAACTCGATAGGACGTTAGAGCTCATCGCCAAATGGGGCTCTGATAATCTTGTTGAGTTTAATGCCAAGAAAACACAGGTATGCGCTCTCACGGCGAAAAAGTCAACATTTTCCCCTCTTCCCTCCCTCTGTGGTACTCCGCTGGTGATGCAAAGCAAAATCGCCATGCTGGGGATTGACGTTCGCTGCGACCTTAGTCCAAGGGATTACATCGAGGCTGTTATAAAAACAGCTTCACGGAAACTCGGAGTTCTGAACAAGGTGCGGCGCTTTTTCACGCCACAACAACTGTGCCTGCTGTACAAAACACAGGTACGGTCTTGCGTGGAATATTGCTCGCACCTTTGGGATGGCTCCGCTAAGTACCTACTTGAGGCCTTGGACCGGTTGCAGCGACGTGCCGCACGCATTATTGGCGACGTAAAGGTCACAAACACCCTTGAACCTTTACAATTGCGTCGTGAGATAGCAGCACTGAGCGCTTTCTATCGACTGTATCACGGTGAGTGCTCTGAGGAATTATTCTCTCTAATTCCTGCTTCCCCCTTCCTTCTTAAGTCCACGCGAGCTGGTTCTCGATGTCACCGCCTAACTGTGACTTCAATTCCATCGCGAACAAAGAAATTTGGCAACTCCTTTCTTTGTCGCACTTCCAAAAAATGGAATTCCTTACCAGCTCACGTGTTCCCCTCCTCTTACAACCCGGGTTCCTTCAAACGAGGCGTGAAGAGGCATCTTGCGGGCCGGCAAGGCGAAGGCGGCTAGTGCAGAACGTTTTTCCCGTCTGTACTGGCCGTCGTCGCGTTTGGACTCTACTACCACTTACCATCAGGTGGAGTAGAGTCATTTGCCCTCCCGGCGAATATTAAAAAAAAAAAAAAAAGGACCTGCGACAGCCTGAACGAGAGCATGCCACGTTTCCTTTTGACTCAGCGACTCAAGTGTGGACGTACCGCCTCCACTGTCGCCAGGCCCGCCGTGGGGGACCCCAGGTCCTCCTCCCATCGGGTGATCAGGGCCTGCTGAGCTAGAGCCCTGATCCGCCCTGTCGCCGCGTTTCCTCACCTCGGCCCGGAAGCGATAAACCTCCGCGAGCACCTTCACCTGGAGTTCCCAGGGCATATCGCCAGCGAGGAGGGTCGCCGCTGTCTAGGACACCGTACGATACCCTCTGATCGCCCTCACCGCTATGACCCTCTGCGGCTTCCGCAGGAAGGCCAGGTTTTGTGCAGTGAGTGTGTCCACCCATATCGGGGCACCGTTCAGTGCCATCGACCTCACTACACCGGCATAGAGATCCCGATCCTCCCACGTTGGGTAGGAGGCGGCCTAAGGCGGCGACGGCATTGACGTGCTTCGGGCCGATTTACACGAAATGCTGCCCGAAGCCCCATCGCCTGTTCAGGATCGGGCCCAGGTATTTCATCTGGGCCTACACCTCGATCACCGTCCCGTGGACGGTGATACTCGCCCCGCGTGGTCCACGGAGAGGCACCCTCTCCGTGGACCGTGGTAGAGGGCGCCTCCGATTTGGAGATAAAGCCTCAGGCCCAGCATTTCCATTTGGTCCACGGTGAGATTCGCCCCGAAGCAACGCAGAGCCTTAACCAGGGCAGAAACTTGAAATTTTGACAGTTGATACATTTTATAATGAAAACATGAATTAAGAAAGGATTATTAAAAATTCCACTCCTAAAGATGTGAAATAAGGAATGAACGGTTGTATGGAAATCCGTCATTTTCAAAGTTAGAAACATAAAATTTTATATAAAAGCTTCTGGTTAGAAATAAAAAATACGGACTTCAGACTTTTTAAAAATCTACCCTCAAGAGATAGGGTTGAAAGTTTGTATGGAGAGTCCATCATTTTTGAAATAAGAAGAATGAAATTTGATATTAAAGGTTCTGAGCAAGCATAAATGCCTACGTATTTTGTCATTTTTGGAAAAACAACCCCAAGCGGGAGAAATGGGGTGGAAACAGTATAAAAAATGGTCTGATTTGCTTGAATTTACGGTTTGTGTTTTTTGAATGAACTTATAAACATGTATTTTATTTTGTTGTTAAGGGTTAGGATGGTTGTTTGGTGATGAACCGCTAGTTAGTAAAACAAAGCAAAGTTACCTCTACATCTAGTTATATACGAACAGTCTCGTAATGTAAGTAGGTAACAGAAAGATAAGATTGTTTTCATATTAATAGGAAATATTCGCATTAACTTTTAAATACATGCCTGGCATGGAATTTTTAAACAATAGTATATTATTTTTGATGTAGACGTCTAGCGCGTCTGCTTTCTCATATCGCATTGAGACCTCGACACCACATTTTTTTCAATATCTGTTTCCTTACCATGCGGCTTTGTAAGGGCACGAATCTTGGGCTACCTTTCATATTAGGACTAGCCATAGACCAAGTAAGTTATTTATTAAGTTAGTACTTGTTAATAATAATTATTAAAATAGTTAATAATCATTTTTCTTACGCTTGTTATGTCTACACAACCAAGCAAAGACAAAATTGAAATAATTCAACTTTAATTAAAATCATAATAATATTTCATAGGTATGTGTTGTACAATAGAACTGTTGACAAAACTGATCGAAATTGACTAATGCTATCTTTACGTTAAACTATATAGGTTACTAGCTAATCGTCCCGGCATCGTGCTGGTGGATAAGAAGAGAAATGCATTTTGGATAGGATTTGCGTAAAATCCCTTCTCAGTGAGCATCTACTTCGGGGAAAATTTCAAGTCAATCGGGCTGATAGATTTTTTTTATATATAGAATAGGAAGGCGGGCGAGCATATGGGCCACCTGATGGTAAGTGGTCACCAACGCCCATAGACATTGGCATTGTAAGAAATGTTAACCATCGCTTACATCACCAATGCGCCACCAACCTTGGGAGCTAAAATGTTATGTCCCTTGTCCCTGTAATTACACTGGCTCACTCACCCTTCAAACCGAAACACAACAATACCAAGTACTGCTGTTTTGCGGTAGAATATCTGATGAGTGGGTGGTTGACCCAGACGAGCTTGCACAAAGCTCTACCACCAGTAAATAGTTTAGGAGATCTCGTGATGAATGGTTATTCGCTTATACATATATTGATATATCTTTGTAAATGAATTATTTATATTCTGTACTTATAATATTATAAAGAGAAAAGATTTGTTTGTTATTTTAAACTCTGAAACATCAACGCCGATTGTAATAATTATTTCAGCAGTAGAAAGGAGTATGAAAGGCTATATTTTATTTCAGTTATAATAAATCTCACTCACAAACTAAATACTACGCGGGCGAATTAGTAGACATAGCAAGTAGTTAAATAAAATAATTTGGTAAAAGAGAGATATCTTCAATCATTTAATAAATGTAAATTTAAAAAATTAAATATTTTTTTTTGTTATACTTTTATTTTTTAACGTATAAATTACGCTTGTTTTTTATTTCTAGTATATGTATATGTACTGTTGGCATACATTTAAAAAATTAACTGAACATAGTTAATGGATATATTATGAAATGTTAAAAACAACTTATATCAAGTTTTTTTATGAATTAATTATTATCACGTGATGAAAAAAATATATCATAAAATTACCTATTGATTTAATTTAGAGTGATATATTAACAATAGATAGTGACAGCAGCTCAGTGGATGACTCGTCTTCTAACATTTAAATAATGTGAGGTTGTTATTATTCTACCCAATTTATATAATTTTATAGATTGTAAAAATACCTGGCAGCACTGACTAAGACAAGTAACCGTGAAGTCCCTGAATTGATATTTGATACTTTAAATGGTTGGGGACATTCATAGACAGAGAAATAAATTCTCTGTCTCCGGGGACATTAGACAAAGGGGCCATGAAACCGCGATTGAGACAGTGAGAGCTTGTCAATGGGTACGTATAATGTTGCCATAGTAACTGCATTTCCTGTTTTGGGAGATAAATATTTTTTAGAATTTAATTAAAACAAAAAGAAGTTATTAAATTTTACTTTTTAATATTTATTATACATTTTATTAATTAAAATATATTTTTTGTTTTCCAACTACACAAAAAACCTTTGCATTGTTTGTTTTTGCTTCTGTTACCAATATTTATTCAGCATCTTTATATGGTACTGGATTAGCATTCTCCTCAGATGTTCAAATCTAAAACACTCAATAAAATTATTAATAAAGAATGAGAATCAAAGAAGATATGATTCAGAAAACCCGGTTTCACTTTCTAAGCAAAAGCAACAGACAGCTACCTATCGTTGTTACATGTTTTAAACTCTAAATTTAGTTATTCTTTTGTACTATCTGCAAATGGCATTGCGTAAATGAATAGAGAATCCCCAAAGTGCGCAGTCATAATCTGAGGAATTTGATCTTTGTAGTAAATGCGCGCGACACAAGCTAAAAACTTCTTCGTTGTGTTGTGTTTAAAATTATTTTGGTTTGACATGTTATGTGACATTTAGATATTTGGTTTGACATATATGACTTATTCCGTTTTAAACTTAGATTAAGTTCAAAACAATAAAAAACAGTAGAAATTTGTACTAAAACAGAAAACAGGGATGTGTTATTGAAAACAGTAAATCTACTGTGAAAACAGTGATGTTATCAGTGAGGGTATATAGACACTGGGTAAGACATGACTAGCGATTTGACCGCGTCATAATCGAAAATCCATAAACTTATGATAAAAAATAATGACAAGATGTACATAAAAGTTTTAGAAAAAAATTACAACCCTTTTAATTTTACTATAAATAAGAATAAAACTAAACAATTTAATGCAAACTTTATTAAGCCCTATGACTGTGGAATAGAGTAACTTGAAAAGAAAAAATCTATGAAATTGAAAATAAAAAGATCACTTAAAAGTTGAGCCTATATTAATACTGTATGTTTATGACTTATGTATTGTCTCTGTGACTGAAGTTTAAAGAACGTACGTACCTGATGAATGAGTACGTACATACCAATAATATGATTATAATAACCGAATGAACAATGAAAACGAATGAATATTCTAATTTTTATTTTATAATTCTTATCTCTAATCTTATATGTGCTGTGAATCAGTGTTACCAGTAAAAATTATTAAATTTCCCCACAGAGGACATCTAATGCATTTTAGCGGTATATATACTAATAATTTTAATTCTATCATATTATTATTATTTAAGTTAATTTTATTACGATATATTCAAAATAATGCATTGTCGTATTATGTTATTGTTTTTTATCGTTTCACTCATTTTTGAATAAATTTATTTAATATAAAGACGCAGTTTTTACTGTTTTATTATATTTACAGATAATAAAAATGTTTACTTTATTTTTTTTCGAGTTTTTAATATAGGTACAACTTTTTTGGAGATTTTTTTAATGAGCTTAGGAGGAATGGAGGAAAATGCTAGTAAGCATCTTGCAGCATTACGTATGACATTTGTAAAAAAGTCATAAGGTAATAAATATATCAGGAAAATACGATTAATATTTTAAATAAACTAAATTTCATAAAATTAGACAAATGGATATAGCTTTAACACCTGTATAATTGTAATAGCTATATAAAAGTGCATTTTTTTTATTTGAAGTTGGAAGGCTTAATTATACGATATAACCTAACTTTTTTTTAGAAAAAAAAAAAAATTATATATATATGTGTTCATAAAATATAAGTGTACTTTTAGCAAGCAAAAACTTAAACATGGGAAAAACATCTAAAGATAAAAGGGATATATACTATAGATTAGCAAAAGAAGAAGGATGGAGAGCAAGAAGTGCATTTAAATTATTACAAATTAATGAAGAGTATAATATTTTTGACGGTGTATTGCGAGCCGTTGATTTATGTGCTGCTCCCGGTAGTTGGAGTCAGGTATTAACAAAAAAGTTACATCAAAACACAGAAAACGAAGATGACGTGAAGATAGTTGCGGTAGATTTGCAAGCTATGGCATCACTCCCTGGAGTTAAACAAATTCAAGGAGATATTACAAAGATTTCAACAGCAAATGAGATAATTAAGGAATTTGAAGGCCTAAAAGCGGATTTAGTTGTATGTGACGGAGCACCAGATGTAACAGGATTACATGATATTGATGAATATGTTCAATCACAACTTCTACTTGCTGCATTAAATATAACCACACATGTGCTTAAAACTGGTGGAATTTTTGTTGCTAAAATATTCAGGGGCAAAGATGTAACTTTATTGTATTCACAGTTGAAGCTTTTTTTTGAGTTTGTAACAGTTTCAAAGCCGAGAAGTTCAAGAAATTCCAGTATTGAGGCTTTTGTTATATGTCAGAACTATAACCCACCCCCTGATTATATTCCTACTATGGTTAATCCATTACTTGATCATAAATATTGTGATTTCAACGAGTTTACAGGCCCTAATAGATTCATAGTACCGTTTAATGCTTGTGGTGACCTCAGTGCTTATGATTCTGATACATCATATCCTTTGTTATTAGAAGGACAAGCTTCTTATGAATATAAGGAACCTGTCCAAGGACCTATAGACCCTCCATATAAGGAGATATTAGAAAAAAATAAATCAATGCAAACAAATAACTTATAAGCCAATATTAATACAATTCTGACATATACAAAAGCCAATCCACTCAAAATAATACAGAGGTTTTTCTATCATTCATGAAAGTAAAGCCTGCAGCCTTGCAACTACTTACATAGGGTTAATTTTTATCTCATTGACCTAATGTAAATAATAAATAAAATTTCTTAATACTGTACCCGCACCCCCTCTCATTGATGTCTGTACATTCGCTTATGGATATTACACGCAATTTTGTTGAGAGCCTAACACATCTTTTATTTTCTACACCTTCGAAACTCATCATCATCTTTCATCCATCATATATTTTATTTATTTAATTATTTATTAATTCTTAAACATCTGCAATATTAAATGTTTAGTCTTATCAATATCTCTCACTGCCACGCTCATTTCGTAACAGCCTGTGAATGTCCCACTGCTGGGCTAAAGAGAAGGTTTGGAGCGTATACCACCACGCAGCTCCAGTGCGGGTTGGTGGAATACACATGTGGCAGAAATTCAGTGAAATTCGACACATGCAGGTTTCCTCACGATTCCTTCGTAAAGCACGAGGTGAATTATAATCACAAATTAAGCACATGAAAATTCAGTGGTGCTTGCCCGGGTTTGAATCCACGATCATCGGTTAAGATTCACGCGTTCTTACAACTGGCCCATCTCGGCTCCTCGGTAGTATAGTGGTAAGTACCTGTCAGGCTCATTTACTAAAACAAATTCAGATAACACAAATTATTTAACAAATATACATCTATACAAACAAAAATGATGCCACTGCACCTGGAACCGAGTTCACGCACCACCAAGGAGATTTGTCAAAATTGTTAATAGAAATTTACTGTGTTAAATTTCTCAAAAAATATTGATATCATAGTAATGATATTTTCTATTGTTTAACCACCTACTTTATTTGCAATGCTGGACACAATAAATTAGTATTTAATTACAAATAAATACTTGCACCCAAAGAAATAATTTATTAAATAGTATAAAGGGCAGTTATGGTTTCATTGCGTGCTTTAATTGCACCTAGTAGGATACAATTAATTATTTTATTATTATATATTGTGTTCATGAATGTATAACCTAATTGTAACCATTTTTGCGAACGAAATAAATGAAAAAAACTATTTAGCTAGTTTGTAATCCTATTAGCTTTAATCGTGAGCGAGCGCTCGGGATCGCATAACGTCATCTATAGCTACGATTCCGAACAGAGTCGTGAGGCATAGGACACAGTACGTTTCGACTCAAAATTTTGGTAGATCGCAGTTAAAATGTTAAAAGTTTCTTATAAGTTTTTGATGCAATGACAAGTCTTTATAAATTAAGTGACTGGCCAATTCAAAAATTTGCTTAAGATAAAAATAAAGACGTCAAAATTAATAAAATGTAATCAGGTTAAATTCAAATTTATTGTATCATTTCAATATTTTTATCAAAATTCTGGTTTATATATAAATTCTTGAGTGTTTTAAAATGGCTACATATAAAATGCCTACTGTGCAACAATTTTTGAAAAAAAAGGTAAACTTTATTTCTTTCGGCAAAAACATAATATGTTTTGTTAATTATATATTAATATTCGCCTAGGATGATAGTAATATTACTGTTACATTAATTGTGACTAAAAAAATATATAAAATTGAAAACTAAGTCATTATAATTCATTAATTAATTTCTTGTTTGAAATAATAATATTTTTGGGGTGGTGAATGATCCCTTTCGAAATTTTATATTTTGATTATATATTACCTCGAACAACTAGTGGCTAGGTCATAAGGTAGTAATCTTGAGATTACTGGGCTTATTAAATCCCGGGTAGCGCCCATTAAAGGTTTTTGGGTTGTGTTAAGAAATACTCAGAACTTCCTGCTCCAAAAGTTGCTGAACTCTTTTTTGATATAACTTTTTAATTATAAAAAGGTGGAAAAGAGTAACTACTGAGTTTCTTGCCTGTTCTTCTCGGAGAATCTATATCTTGAACCATCGATAGCTCTTTATTTAATTCAGTACTATATATGAAGGTAGAAAAGAGCTTTTATGAGCCCACTTGAATAAATAATATTATGAATTGATTTAATTTAATATGAGAATTAAGGAAAGAATATGTTTGAGCACCCAATTATAACGTACGTAAAAATGAACAGAATAAAACATATTTTATAAAATAAATTGACATACATATTCTATTTTCTAGAAAATTTATGATCCAAGGGAACCAGTATGGGTCTACTTAGAAAGAGAAATGAGGGACAATATTGATAAGAAACCATATAATGAAAAAGTCGGCAATTGGCTAAAGTTTCTAAAGGATCTAAGATATTATTATTACTGTGAAGGTACTTATTTATGTATTTTTATCAATATTCGTTTTTAGCATTGCTTATATTTGAATTCACTATATACGTATTAATTATTAAAGAGGTATCCGGTAATTAATTAAAAGGCATTCTGCTTCTACATAACCTAGTGGCTTGCTCAGAATACTATTAAAATTCACATGTTCTAACCTCTAGATAGATATTTAGATAGATATTAGATAGATATTAGAATAGAAGATACTGTCAATAATATTAGAATAGAAGATACTGTCAATAATAGAACCGTTATAGTCCAGAGGTTAGAACATGTGAATTTTAATTGCGGCTTCAAGCCCAGGCAACCGTTGAATGTTCATGTGCTTTATTTGTGTTTATGATTCATGTCGTGCTCGACGGCAAAGGAAAACATTGTGCGGAAATCTGCACGTGTCCGTAAAAAAAAACTTTAAACTTTAAGGAAATTGTGGCAGTGTAGTGTTTATATTGTATCTTTAAAAAACTTTAAGATACTATAATGAACAACTATACTAAATTTTAACACCACTATTAATAAATACAATGCAACTATTCATTTGCAACTTTTAAGTTATTTGTAATTGTTTCTTTGCGCCGAACTCGTGACTAGAATATATAACTGAAATTAAATTACAGATTTAAATAACCACCGACACAAAAAGTGTTTATATTTTATAGCTAAGAACCATTTCGATCACATCACGTTTCAAACATAAAAAACGGCATCTACGTGATGGTTGTCGGTATGTAGGTACTAGGTGTGTCTGAAAACGCGCAAGAGCCAGCAACAACGGATGACGAAAGTTTTAGACAGCTAGGTATATCTGTAAATACGAAAAAATAAGCATTCTTTTTTATATATTTCCGTGGGGTTGAAGTTTACGCTAAACCTGAAATTTATCAAAATCAGTAAGTGGTTTAGCCTTGATAGCGTAACAGACAGACAGAGCTACTTGCACATTTATAATATTAGTATATCTTTATTAAGTAGGTACCTACTTCTAATTTTTTTTTATATTTTTAAGAAAAACGCAAGCTAAATAGATTAAAACGTGAGGTGGGTCCACCTTGGTACTATGAACTTTCAAGCAGTCAAAGAGAGGTTCTCTTCGCTTTAAAAACAAATATCCACCAAGATCTATTAGAAGATTTGCCTATCAGAACTAGAAAATCATTATCCGATTTGGGCGTCACATTAAAAATTCCTAAACCCCTTCTTATGAAAGCGATGACGAATTCTTTTGAGGACCCTGGTGTATTTATTTGGAATCTATATAGCGCATACTACAGACAGCCACCGAGTGAATTACGAGCGGGTATCGATTTATTTTTTATCACACCTATGTATATAAATGAGTACACCTATCACTAAATATTGATCCTAATTTCCTAAGTATTGTGATTACTTTATTATTAGGTACATATTAATAAAATAATAATGTTATATTTCAGAGTACGATATGAATGCAATGATTTTAATGTCGTGCTTAGTATTTATTGACTTAGCTGAATGTATACAGAAACTAGAAAAATTGACATATTGTGCGAAGATACCATCGATCACACAAGAAAAAAGTCAGTTCATTTTGTTCATTCATTTATATTCATAATTATGATATTATTAGCTAATCAATCTTTGTTATGCTTCAATGTGCAGAACCTCTCAGAAACTTCCAACCGAAAGTTCGTTACGGAGAATATCTCCAAAAATGTTACGTCCCATGTTACAGTACACATTCTAAAAGTAATAAATCAAAACATAAACCTCTACCACTGGGATATAAAGTTAGACTTCGTAGTGATGAGGTAATTTAATTAGTAGAATATATTTTATAATTATTAAAAACTACTAAATAACGACGCGGGCTCACCCTCAAAAAAATAATAATAAGAATAATCAAATTTATTAATAAAAGCGTCTCTGGAGTCCAAATTTTGTGATATTCTCTATTTTATATGTATGGATTATTTAATAACATAAGTCAGAGTCACTTATCAGTTACATATTCACTAACAGATACAATGATTAAGTACTTATCTAATTATATAAATATGTATTTGCTACATTTTTTTCAGAGTTACGAAAGACTTTGCAAGAATCATGATTTTGTAAGTACTGCTTTTGAAATATCATAATTTAATTTGATTTTATTATATTTTTATTTAGTATTATATGATTTTTGAAGCTTGAAAAACGTAAAGAGAGAAATAAAAAGGAGAAGCAATTGGAAAGAATTTGTAAATACAAATTTTGGGAGCCTCCTAGTACACTGCGTTAGTAACCTTGTCGTTATTTTATAATTTGCTTTTTATTTTATTTGATGATTATAAATTATAACATTTTAATTAACTGTACCCACCCATAGGTAATACTGATCCTAAAATGGTGGCATACGTAAACAAACTGAAAATGTTTAAAAAGAAAGCGAAACCAAAGTACAAGGCGCCTTATAAAAATGTCCAGTATCTCGTCGGAGGGGTTTCATTTGTAGGCGGACAACCCAGATACTTATTAAACAGTAAGTTATGATTATTTTCGTTTGGTCTTTTGAAAATAAATGCTAATTTTTTAGACAAATAAATAAAGATACACACAGCGTCATTTTACTATGCAATATACATGTTGAAAAGTTTCATTATATATGAGGCTATACGTATTTCTTTAATAAATATCTCTGTAACTTTAAAATATGTACAAAATATTTGCACAGTCTTAAATATATTTTATGAATATAGACGTCGCTCTGCTACCGACCGGTTATATACCTATAAATAATGGAGTTGCCTGCTTCAATGGTGAATTTGTCACTAACATCCATGGTTACTGGAAGTTTCCGAAAGAAGTTAACGAAATATGTGACGCAACTTGTGAATGCGTGTCTCAATGGTATTGTTTTAAGATACTTGTCTAAATAAATAGATTTTGTGTAATGAATCCAGACTAAAGCTTAAAAACTTTTTAGATTTACTTTTTAGTTATATTTTACTATCAAAATTTAAAATTATGCCCCACAGCTGGGCTAAGGTGTTCCGCTTCCTTTGAGGAGAAGGTTTAAAGCTTATACTACAACGCTACTTCACTGCAGGGTGGTGGATACACACATGTTGCAGAGTTTCGATGAAATTACGCACATACAGGTTTCCTCACGATGTTTTCCTTCACTGCAAGATGAATAATAAGCATAAATTAGGCATATGAAAATTCAATGGTGCTTTGGTTTGAGCCTGTGATTATTAGTTAAGATAAACGCGTTCTAACCGATCATCTCGGCTCATTCATTATTATTAAATTATGTACTTAAATGATAATCTAATTAATAATAAGAACTGTTTTGAAAATTGTAGAATTTTTGTTATTTCTAGGGAAGATGTTGTAATGACATACCTTAAACAATCAAAATGTAAATGTGGTCACCTCTACGATTTTTATAATGAAGGAATACCTTCGGAAAAATATTTTTATCCACCGACGAAACATGGACCATATTGGATCGATAATGCTAAAGTTTATCAATTAGATTCTATGGAGGACTTCATAAAAGAAACAGTCAGGGAATCACTAATGTCTGCAGAACCAACGGTATGTTGAAATATCATGTTTCATGCATCGGCACCGTTTCACGATGCGACGTCATATCGTGTTTATGTATAAGAGCCCTTGTATTGTAGAATTTTATTGTATTATATGTATACATTAAAATTATGTAAGTCTATTACGGCATCATCCTTTTGATAAGATTGTGTGGAAGAAATTACTACCCTAATTATAGCTATAAGAGCGCCTCTTGTACTAAACATTATTTAATTCTATGTATTTTTTACTGTTATATTTTATTCTAGTGTACCATAAGGTGTAAATAAATAAATAAATTTATTATTTATGCGATTCATTCTATTTAAGTCTATTAATTGCTATACCTAAAAGTTGTGATTGAATTGAATGTATATATATATCGGACTAACTGTAACTCTAATAGCAACTTTATTTATTTCATTAATTATTGTTTGTGGCAGCCTGAACCTTCAATGCCTACAATATTACCTTCTGGCTTAAAAGAAAAGGATTTACTTGCGGTGAGACTTTTTTCGTCTAGTATTACTAGTATTACTACTTATAAGTACAACAATTAAATTAAATTGTTATTTAAATATTTTTAGGCATTTTTAGCAGAATTGTCGGATACGCCTCTTTTGATTCCTCACTTACCACAAGCAAATCTTTTAAATAATCTTCAGGAGTGGGTCAGGAAAAGAGTAAAAGGTCAACTTACACCGACTGATGATAGTACGTTCAGAAATATAATTAATATATATTAAACAAAGCTTCAAAAATGTGAAAAATTCTACATGTCACTGATAATTGCTAAGTAAAAAGTCTCTTAAGTGATAAGATTTGTTGCCACCACGCTAAACTGCGGGATTGGTGGTTAAATACGTGTGAGAACATCATCATCATCATCACAAGTTTTATGAACATCAATATGGCAATGGATCCAGTGGTGTTTTTTACTAAATTTGCGACTTATTGTGTTAATTTACGTATTATATTTTGTACAGTCTAAGAGTCTAGACTCTAGATCATTTCATTTGCATCTGTTAATCTTATATTTAACTTATATATTAAAATTAAACAGAATTATTAAATTTCGGGTTTTCCTGTAGAATGAAATGTAGTATTGCTTAGGTATCATTATTTTTGAGGCATTTGCACTGATGTGTTTTAGTCAAAATTTAAGTACCTATTTAAGCCGAAATAAATATAGTAATTGTATGATAGATAATCATCCCATGGTAGTCTAGCAATACTGAAGCGTGGCAATTAGCCACGGAAATTAATTTTCTATCTATATTTCAGAACAACTATTATTACAATCGCAACGCAGATGGCTTGATCTCAAGCATATGGATTTCAGAGCTCGTGCATATAGAATACCATTCACACTAAAACAATTAAAACATATGAATTGGTCCCACCGTCATGTAGTGCAAATACTGGTACCTACTATAAATATAATTAAAAATTTAAAATTATTTGTTTTTATATATTATTAACTTTTTAAATCATCTTATGTTTTAGTTCGAAATACTGTTAGATGACTTTGTAACTCGAAACAGATTGTTGCAACTTGACCAGACTAGATTGTGGTGGTCAACCACAAAATACGATGCCTACGCCAGCAAAGCGTTTTTGTAAGTTCGGCATATATCTATGTCACCGTTGGTTATATATCACATATATATGATTGATAAAAAAGTAACTACTAAGTATCTTGCCGGTTATCTTTCGTATGATCACATTCCCAATAGTAGCTTTACATTGAGGACCTCTACAAAAGTGCTCAACTCAAATTTTACTTTAGTAGATTCGAGCAGGTCGATCCTCCTTAAATAAATAGTATCGTTTTTATTTTTATTTCGGATAGTACATGTAAGTTTTATTTTGTTCGTATATAACAAATTTATCTTTTACAGGGATATTTATTTCACTTATATGCCTGGACGCATGAAAGATACATTCCTCATTAATCCATATAGTTCTGAATTAACTCCAAAACACGGAGCGAAGACATGTCCCTTAGACTAAAAATATGTTGTTGTGATTTAATACTTACTCTTTTTTTCTCTTAAGTTTTTTGTTATTTATTGACGTGAACGTTTATTTTCGCGTTTAAGATGTACAAATATCACTTTAACAATATTCTGAACTTGTAAGTTGTTACGACACCAATTAATGGAATGTGAATTTACTATGATTATTTTTTGTAAATGCGTAAAAAAATTAAATTACTCTAACTATACTTTATATTATTGTATTTCATTGGTCATGTGTGGATATTTACATACATAGCCTTGATTAGAACAACGAAACTGTTTAATATCCAAGTAGAGTAGATTGACGTGCTTGAAATATTTTTCCGTAGTTTACAAAATACTAAAATTTTCACATATATTCAAAAAGTTTATAATAAATGATGTTCTAATGTTTTTATTAATAAATAAACAAATATATGGCACATGCTGATTTTTTATTTAACTAAAAAATTAAAAACAAACAACACATGTTGCGTCTCACACTAGAGCCCGTCGATTACGATTCGAACTTGTCAATTTAAACACGCCCCTACTAAAACTAAATTAAAAATTTTGTATTAAGATCCATGCCTTGTAGTTTATATGCAAAAGTAGATATTATGAGGTAAGAAATGTATTTAAAAAAAATAATACCGAGTTGTAAAATATTGTCCCTTGCTACCCTATTTCGTAATAAAAGAAAAGATAGAAAAAGGAAGTGTCAAAGTCAAACGTCAATGTCAAGTTATTTCAAAATAAGCTTTTATATACGTTCTTGCTTCCATTAAATTAGAAAAAAGATATCTACACTATGGCTGCAAAACAAGCCATACGGGTTGGCACCAAAAATGTTAGGCCAGTTCTTTCTTTAAATCAAGCGGAAGCCAGATCACGAGTATTAAGTTTATACAAAGCTTGGTATCGTCAAATCCCTTACATAGGTTTGTAATCTGTTATGTCATCGATTAAAAATTCTTTTGTATTTTGAAATATGCTTTATACGCAATATAATTTATAATTAATTGATTGAATATCAATATACTTTATTGTTATTTATTTTAAAAGCGAAGTATTGGTTGATGATAACATTTTGCATCAGAGATTGATATCTGTTATTTTATAATAGCCAAATCAATTCCTATTCTAAAATGTATAGTTAATTCAAAAAATATTAGAGCGACACTTACCCTATTTTTATATTTATCTTTCTTTTCCCAATTTTACAGTAAAAGATTTTGACATACCAAAATCAGAAGAACAGTGCCGTGCAAAATTAAAGGAATTATTTGTAAAAAACAAAGATATCACTGATGTGAGGGTTATTGATCTGCTGGTTATAAAGGTATTGAACTCATTTTTTTTTTTTTTTATAGAATAGCAAGGTGGACGAGCATATGGGCCACCTGATGGTAAGTGGTCACCAAACGCCCTTAGACATTGGCATTGTAAGAAATGTCAACCATCGCTTATAGCCAATGCGCCATCAACCTTGGGAACTAAGATTTTATGTCCCTTGTGCCTGTAATTACACTGGCGCACTCACCCTTCAAACCGGAACACAACAATATCAAGTATTGCTGTTTTGTGGTAGAATATCTGATGAGTGGGTGGTACCTACCCAGACGGGCTTGCACAAAGCCCTACCACTAGTAATTTCAATCATTTCAATCAAAATTTAATCCACTTAATATTTATACAACATTTTAAGTAAGTTAAAGTTTTAGATTCGCTATTAGGACTGTTAATTCCTATTTTTAGTCTTAAAATTCTAATTCTTAATATTGTAATCTTTCATTGCCTTATTATATTAATTTTCAATCCTTGTTCATTAGTGTGTTTAGTTTTATTTGGCATAAATAACCACCAAATCAAAGTTTCAATTACATTCATTGTTTCTTATCCTTAATTAAATACATTTTTTAAATATTTCTTTAAATTTTTTTTATATTTAAGTAAATTTAATAATTAAGTATGTTATTCAATTACAGGGTCAAATGGAACTTAAAGAAACAGTGAACATCTGGAAACAAAAAGGACATGTTATGACATTCTTTAAACCGACCGAAGAACCAAAACCCAAAGATTTCTTATCAAAATTCTTCTCTGGTCTTGAGTAATTACTGTTTGTTCTAAACAAAAATATAATTATTTGTATAGATAATATGGAATAGAGAAATCAGTTACTATAATGCAGACTTTTATTACCAATTTTTTTAAAATAAATATGTAGATAGACTTACAAATGGGATATCTTACCACCACCACCACACCACATTGCCACTGTAAGAGATATTAACAACTTACATTGTTAACACACTAGTAACTTTAGGAACTAATATTTCATGTCCCTTATGCTTCTAGACTCACCTTGCAAACTAGTGCACTACAATACACCAAGTATCGCTCTCTGGCAGTTGATTTTATGATGAATATCCACTGTAAGACACATGCGCCGTGAGATGAACTTTTTATTGATGTAACTCATGAATAAAAGTTTCAAATTAGTACATGAGTTTGAGGTACCTACCTAGAGCAGCTTGCACAAGGACTAACCACCAAGTGATTAAAATATGTTTTATAAAAATCTCTATTATAGACTCCTATAATGCTTATAATGTCATATATACATGATTGTCTTCCCCTGACTTGTTTTGGCCATTGCAGACATAGCCTTGCTGTCACAAAACCCATCTGCAGGAGATATGAAAGCACACAAGTCAGCTCTTTCTATTCTCAAACTCTTAGAAATTGATGGAGTGAAATTGTAACATGACTAGAGAGAGTTTATCATTTTATTAACTTTTAATAAAAAGTTTAAATTTTTTCTTAATAAACCACTAAGGAGTTTATTATTTTATTAAACATTCACCAAAGAGTACAAACTTTTTTATGACAACTACAATTTAAGTAATATTAATTAATAATTGACTGATAACAGATTTCGCGAAATTGATGTTATTTACTTATACAAATATATTTACTATATACAAACTCTATAAAAATATATAAATGGCTGGCAAAGAAACATTAAAAGCTGGTTTTAAAATCGCTAAGCCTGTTTTGTCAAGAGATCGTCGTGAAGCCCATAGACGTGTTATTAGTTTATATCGAGCTTATTATCGTTATATTCCCTACTTAGGTAAATATTTAACGAGTTATCTATGTACATCTCGTGATACAGAATACTAAAACTTTATATTTTAATGTATTTCTTAGTAAAACAATTTGATATACCAAAGAGTGAAGAAAACTGTCGGAAAAAATTACGAGAATACTTTTATAAGAATGCTTGTATCACCGATTTGAGAATTATTGACATAATGGTCATAAAGGTATCTGATTTTATTATTTATAAAGTATCTGATTTTATTATTTATAACATTTTTAACATAACATAACAGTCATGAACCATGTCATGGCAAAGAGATAACAATGCTATGCCAATGATATCAAATAATATATTGCGTATAAATTATGGTGATTTAGTCTAAATGGTTTTGCTTTATTTAAAATTCTTAGTAAGTAGTAGTGTCGCTGTTTAATTTAATTGTTTTTAATAGGGTTTCATAAATTTGAAAGAGATAACGCATCAATGGCAACAAAAAGGTCACATTATGGCTCACTGGCATCCAACCTACGAACCAAAACCGTGCGACTTCATGGGCAAGTTCTTAGCAAATATGGATTAATATTCGTTTAAAAATTAAATAAGACGTTAAAATTGTAATTTTAAAATATTTATTTCTCATGTTATAAATAAAAAAAATGTTCATTGTAAATATTTATGTAGAATTATTAACTTTATTGTATTAATAATACCAATCCTTATCACTTACATTGTGCGGAAATTATAAATGGCCGGTCATCTTGACGTCAGAATGAGCAGCCATTTTAATTTTTTTTGTTAATGATTTAGGTACTAAATATATAAACAGAGGTACTAAATAGTACGTCATGGTAGCATGCGCAAGCGACCCCGTGGCGTTCCTCCTAAAGACGGAAAGGGTACCGCTGGTTTTTTAGTAGATATTCCGTTATTCGGGACGCACCTGGCGCCTCGGACGAGGCCCGGCGAGCCCCACATAACCCCCACTGTTCCCGTGGGGGAAACGCGTAATTTTTTTTTTTTTTTATAGAATAGGAAGGCGGACGAGCATATGGGCCACCTGATGGTAAGTGGTCACCAACGCTCTTAGACATTGGCATTGTAAGAAATGTCAACCATCGCTTACATATCCAATGCGCCACCAACCTTGGGAACTAAGATTTTATGTCCCTTGTGCCTGTAATTACACTGGCTCACTCACCCTTCAAACCGGAACACAACAATATCAAGTATTGCTGTTTTGCGGTAGAATATCTGATGAGTGGGTGGTACCTACCCAGACGAGCTTGCACAAAGCCCTACCACACAGTAACAAACAGTAATGCGTTCTTCCAGCCTGAAAAAAGGTATTAAGTGATGCTAGGATTTATAAAGTATATTTATTATTAATATATAATTATAAAAAGTAGACCAAAACTTTGGCGTAAATTTATATGTAGTTATGCATTTTCAGACAACATTATCAACAAATGTGTTAAATGTTAATATATGGTTCAGCGGAAACAACACGTGGGTCTTTATCGAGGTTCAAATCCGGGGAAGCATCACTTAGTTTACAATTATAGTTTTAGTGGAAGAAATAGATGTTTGAGATGTGAGGGACCGCGCCGACACACGGCAACAAACATAGTTTCCAATATAGTTTTTATCTTGACATGGACCGCGAAAGACGTACTATTCTATTAAGACAAAAAAACAAAATCAAAGAAAATATTGAGTGAATTTCCTTAATGAACTGTCCTTTCCTTAATGAACTGTGTAGCCATATTGTGTCCACGCCCATAATGAGACGTAAAAAATATAAATTACGCGCGGCCTTAACCCTTAAACATTGCTGCATTGTAGCGCTATGGAAACGGAGCTGCTGCGCGCGGCGACCCCGTCTCCGCGCGCCGCCTTGCGAGCCAATGTTCGAAGGTTTGCCGCGCGTAATGTATACTCAGCTTAACGCTTCCTCAACTATACAATTTCAATACTCTTACGATGTTATAGACTACCCTAGCTTATTATTAATTTAAAATCCGCCTCCGTAGACTTGTACGTCTACGAGCTTTTACTAATCAATTACTATCGTATTTTATCATTTAAAAAGCCATATAAATACAGAAGCAGGGAGTTAATATTGTAATAAAATAAATAAAAAAATTATTTATATTTATTTGATCACGAATAATCCACATCACGTGCCTTTCAAAGGCTATTTTTTTAAAGTATTGCAAACGTGACCTTTTTTTTTAACTACAAATATTTAGAAGCTGATACAAAATAACTGTAATAAAATTTCATAGTAGTTCACATTTGTAATACTCTTTACAAAGCAAGCCTTTTTTATTTTAAATAAACTATAAGGTGTGCGGCACGGGGCACTTTGTGTTCGAACTGAACTTATAAACTCCATTCGATTTTATATAAATAAACATTGAAGTGATGTAATATATACAACTCTTCTGATATAAATTATCTTTCACAACCATAAAATTACAATATTTTATGATAACCAAAGTAATACATAAGTAGCTTTGATTTATTAACCTAAAATTACTTTTTGCCAAAAAGCTTTTATTGCAATGTTATTAATTTTAATATTTCATAGTGCCTTAAGAGTCCATTTTAAATTTTTTTTTTTTTATTTTATCAAGTAAGTACAATGTAGAGAAAATAAAAAACATCGAAGAATATTTTTTTTATGTTATCAGTCGTATTAAGTCCAAATGGAGATCGCTCTGTCGTTGTAAAAAGCGCTTGCAATATTATCATGCTTATAAAAATACCTCTAATTTTATTGACTAAAAAGACTTACAGACGAAAACCGCAAACATTTTTGCAGTTTAGGTATAAATAATAATAAAAAAACTGTTCGAATGTTCTATGTACGTGACGTAGCCTACTGACGTAGGTTAGGCTATAACAACTTAAGATAAGTTTTTTTTTAATATACATAATATGTAAATTTATTTACTGTTTTAGCCTCATATTGAAAGGCAGACATTAAAAAATATAACAATAACAAGAGTTACTTCAAAACGTTAACAAACATTAGACAAATATTTTAATCCGCTTTCCTATCTATGAATGAAGCCTTTAATGATTTCATCTATCGGTACACGGTTATATCTATAACCTATAAAAATCTATAAATAAGTAAATTAACCTAACTCGATCCTTGGACAGTATCCAGTTACAATAACTACTGAACTAACTACGACGAGACGTCTGCAAAACATCGATGACAATAGTCGTCAATCAGCTACCAATATATCTAGTGAGGTCGTTCTTTTTCAATGATCATTTTCATTACAACAGCATCTTGACAAACTCTGTAATAAAAAATAAAAATAAATAAAGTTCTAATTTTGACAAGTGGAACAGTGGATCTGTTTGACGTCCCTTGGGTTTGTAACTATAACTTTTTTAATGTTATAGGTAGACAGACGAGTAAATGGTCCATGGTCATGATGCGAAGTAATCACCACTGCCCATATACATTGGCGATGTAAGAAATATTAACCATTATTTACATTGCCAATGCGTCACCAACTTTAGAACTAAAATGTTATGTTCCTTGTGCCTGTAGTTACACAGACTCACTCACCCTTCAAACCGAAGCGCAATATAGCATTTAATAAATAAGTGGGTGGTTCCTACCCAGACTTACCTAACTTTTATTAGAATGACATTTGTTTTTAGCACCCCTTACATTTAACAAAAATCTTTGAAAATACATTGTTAAATAATAACAAATTCCAATAATGGTTTGCGGTAAAATTTTAAATATAACAAGTTTTATAGCAACTTTGTAAAAGAAAATAACCGGTCTATTTTGCAGTGAGTGGTGGCAAAATACATTTCGATTAACTTGGGCTTTTCGTTACCTTCATAATCGATGCGACCATCGTGGTCGATGTCTCCGAGCGCCAGCACTTGGTTGAGTTGTGCGTCCGTCACAGGCTCTCCTATCATCTCCAGCGCTGAGCGCAGCTCGTCCCGCGTTATGTATCCGTTGTCATCGCGGTCGAACACTCTTTAATATAAACAGAATAATAATTAATTGGACATGATGTCACTAGACTATTAATTATTAGGCCAACGGTTAATTAGAATTTATGTTTCATATATTGTAACGATAAAATTGTGACGTGGAAGAAAAATACGGGTAGAAAAGGAGCGCAGTATTGGAGAAGTTGTCAAATGTTTGTTTAAACGGCGTTTTTATTAGCTAGTGTTCATTTGCTGAAAAATGTGTTTATCAAATAATAGAACTTCAGTTCCTTATTTCTAACAATAATCATTCATGTGCACAGATACTAAGAAATTGGTTAGGTCATATTTCTATTTGTTAACACAGCGCTAATTAATGTATAGTTTACTTGAATGCTGCCAGCAAATCTCTCGTTATTTCTTCTTCCGAATCCCCTCCTGTCGTTGTAACATCTAGCCCTTGCAGTGCCTGAATCTTTGTCACCCACTGCATGAACTCGTTCTCATCTATTAAACCATTTCCTGTAACAAAGTTCTTTAGTATTAGATATATTATTTTAATAATTATTAATATTATAATATACTGACTGCCTCATTGTTCTAGTGGCTAGATGTTAGGTGGCAGACCCGAAGGTCATGGGTTTAAATCCCAGGTCGGGCCAATAAAAAGTTATTGAGTTTTCATGAAAATTCTCAGTAGCAGCTCGTAGTCTAGAAAATGGTAGTATGTAGACTCCCGTGCCTCGGAAAGCACGTTATGCCGTTGATCCTGCGCCTGAACTTTTTTCGGTCGTATCGAATTGCCGTCTCCTCGGATTATGAGAATTAGGGAGAGTGTACCTGTGTTTGGCGCACACATTTGTGCACTATAATATATCCTGCGCAGTTGGTTAATCTCTTTTGAGATTGGCCGCAGTGGCCGAAATCGATCTAGAGGAGTTGGAGAACTATTATTATTATTTTAACTATTTTCATACCATCTAAGGTTTTAAATGACACAATATATTATATTATAATATTATATTTCTTATTGCAACATTATATATTTACTGGTGGTAGGGCTTTGTGCAAGCTCGTCTGGGTAGGTACCACCCACTCATCAGATATTCTACCGCAAAACAGCAATACTTGATATTGTTGTGTTCCGGTTTGAAGGGTGAGTGAGCCAGTGTAATTATAGGCACAAGGGACATAAAATCTTAGTTCCCAAGGTTGGTGGCGCATTGGATATGTAAGCGATGGTTGACATTTCTTACAATGCCAATGTCTAAGAGCGTTGGTGACCACTTACCATCAGGTGGCCCATATGCTCGTCCGCCTTCCTATTCTATAAAAAAAAAAATATATATTCTTTTATCTATTAACGATCCAACACTAAAATTCTTCGATGTCAATTAAAATTTCATTTTAACAAAACTTTATATTGTATTTAATATTTTACGTAGAATTTCATAATTTACAAAACTAGGTGATCTCATTTATCAAATAGGAATATACAAGTCCACTCTTATCGTTGACCATAATGCTACAGTCAATGAAAGGGTTAGTTCTAGTCAAGGTAGTAACTTCTAAATACACACACTACCACAATACTAAATAGAACACATTACAAAATACTTTTTATTTTACCCTGCAAGAATATTTAAAAAAGCGTTCATATCAATAAAAGTTACATTCAAATCAATTAAATCAAAATATACTTTTTTCGAATAGGCTCTTTCGAGTACTTTTGAATCATCATTTCACGAGATTAAATTAAATCTAAATATGTAGATGCTGAGAAGTACCGACAAACTGTGCAGCTACTCGCTTATGACAATGAATTAGCATAGGTAATTCGATACAATAGAATTATTATGATTATAAACTAAGTTCACATTTTTTATGTGAATTTTTAATAGTTAGGGTTAAAACTTAATTAACGCAGTAAAAGGGAAGTCATTACAGTTATGACGTCGCAGTCTTTGCTGAGCTTTGAGCTATTTTTGTCCTTGACACGCTGTTAATGTTCATAAGCGAATGTTTCACCTATTAAAATTGTACATTGTCAGGTTGCAAGTAATTAGTAAACGTAAGATACGAGTATAAAGGGAAAAGTATTTCGATAACCCATCCTTAACTTGATTAAATTTATAGAAACGAAAGAAAACACAAACATAAGAAAGTATTTCAAAGAATCTTTGGGGTTCTAGTAGTAGGTAGTCGTATCTACTACATTATTTTTAAATTTAAAAAAAACTTTACCTTTTTATAATGCAATATTATGCATTGTATTATGTGAACATTAACAACATTTTCAAATACATTTTTTGGCCTTTATCAGAAGTAATCTTTTCAAAAATGTTTAGTGTAAAGGCACGGGTTTGTTACCTTCTTACATTGTTTATTCGATTATTTTGCATCATAATTACGTTTTAGGGAAATCGTTGAAAAAGCATTATGTAAAAATAAACTAAGATCTAATTTAAGGGTAAAGTGGCTGCTCCGAGCAATCTGATAGTAGGGGTGGATTAGCATATTGCGATGGTAGATATAGCGCGTTGCGTGCTATGATGCCGAAGTATTTTTGTCCGTTACAGGTGCTTTTAGTACGTCATAGATTTACACAAGACAATGTAACGACTCTTTCATGTTTCCTTCATAAATCATTTGTATAAATAACATAAGCTTTGTACTTCTAACTACGTAGGATTTCCTCATAATTATATTTTCCAAACTTTATGTTTCTTTAAAGGTAAATTCTTAACAGAGTTGGCGCTTTATCAAGTATAATATTTGTTTGAATTGAAGCAGATATGAGAATTATTTCAGCCAAACAGTCAACAGAATCAATAAATCTTACAGTCTATATATACTTATTAAATTACCTGTACTATATTCGTAAACATCGAAAATTGCTTAACAAAAGAATAATCGAATATCGAATAATATTTGATAGATTTTTGCCCATACAGGATACAAGTTTATTACGTTCAACTAGGTAGGTATCTTTTTTAATTTAAGAATGTTTTTATTAATTGCTGAATCAATGCTGCGCTCACTTTTATCGTTCAATGTAAGTAAAGAAACATATACTCATCAAACGTATATAACGCTAATTTAAATAAAAAAACAGCTACAACAATGTACGATTTTTGAAGGTAAATTTCTAATTTTCAGTTGTAATGTTGCACGTTCAGGAAGAGGGGTGTAAGGGTAGCCGTGCGAAGGCGCGAGGTCACCGGAAGCGACGGCCCACACCTGCACGCCATTACAATAATACCTCGAATAAATTATCTCCATCGATTTAATAAACTTTGTTTACTTTTAAAAATATAATTCAATAAATCGGTCTTATCGACTGATTTTTTTCTGCCAAGAATAACACAGATCTAAGCGAAATTCGAATTATACGAATTAGTGAACCGAATTCCAGCATCTTCAGTAATCATATTCATTACGAGCGACTTAAGACAACATTTACAATTAGCTGGTGAGAGAATCGTTAAATGACCTAATTTATCTCAACATGAATAAAAATCAGCGCGAGACTGTTCGTTTTTGGCAACAATTCAAATCAAAGTGCAAAGTGGGCGATGTTCAGCTGAAAGTACTTTAACAAGGACATATATTTTAAAAGCTCATGACATTTTGTCTAGTGATTTAAAGGTGTTAAATTTTATATGATGTTTTAGTTCTGTTCATTAAATACATATATTAATATAGATGAACATTTTCCTATACATAACTTCTGTATACCAAATTGCATTATAGTAGATCATGACAAGAAACAATAAAGCTATATTTTCCACCTCATTGGCAATATTGGAGGCATGTCAAGCACACTGTCACGTGATCAAACAGTTGTGAATACCAAATATAATAATTATGAGTAGGTAACATTTATAGTTCTGTTTATTATATAAAATGTTCTTTATCTTTATTATTTATAAAGAACAAGATAATAAAAAGAATTTAATTTGGGCTTACTCACCAGTTTTACTGGCATCCTTAATAAGATCGGCTATGAGGTCGTCACTGACCTCGATGCCTAGGTTGCGCAGCATAAACTGCAGCTCCGCCGGCGTTACGTGACCGTCGCTATCCCTATCCAACAGACCGAATGCTGTTCGGAGATCTAGAAAATAAAACATGGTTTAAATCTTTAGCATTTATAATGTGTAGTTATTTATTTTATTATGAAAGTTGAATATGTACTACAAGGGTAATACGTTATGAATAGGGTTATGTAATAAACTTATAATTCATTAAATCAACATATCCATCATTATAAGTTCAGCTGATTCACATTATCTTATTTACATACCTTATATTGGCTAGTATGTTAAATAACAAAGACAGTAGTAAAGAAATTTACGACGTCAATTTGTACCTACTCGTACAGTACTTCTAATTGACGTGGCCATTTGGAACTTTACAAGTACATATAAGTAGGTACTAAGTAACACGAATGACAATATAAGAATTTAAAACCATTAAACTAATCTAATGATAAAACTAGGAGGTGAATAGTGGAACTATTTAATTGCTATTAGCCATGCCCTTCTAGTTTTTGATAATTTGTTTTTTTTTTTTGTTGACAACTCCCATACTGACTAGAACGGAATTTTTAGTATTTGTAAAAAATGAATTGGTAGTATAAAATATGACAGCAACGAAGAATTTTAGATTCAGCTATAAAAGATATCGCAGGTATGCGAATTTATAATATACAATTTATATATACAAACTTTAGCTTTTTTTCGCCTACCTCTCACGTTTACTTATATCGTATAAGCGCGGGATAAAACATGTATGGCACCGTGAGATATTTAAATATCTATAAATATTGGCTAAAATAATAATGCTAAAAGTATCTTTGTTTTTCTTCTATCAAATATCTATATCTATATTTTCGATTGCATATAATATTATGTTTTAAAAATACAATAAGCGCTAATACAAAGATTTGGTAGCAACGTTTTGGCGGCGTTCGCCTGAAAAGCGCCCGGACAATAATATTTTTCTCTTCGAAAACAGTGACATTATCAAAAAATATACAACGTATTACTTAGCTTATATCCGACAAGAAATAAAAGTATCTCAAAGTCAAAGTTTCACATTAATCCTACATCTCCTCTAATATTTACTTAACGAAATCTAGAGGTCGCAATAGTAATTTATAAATTTATGATTATATTTTAGTAAGATCTCGTTTCTCACCGCCACTTGGCTTCGAGTTCCGATTTATATTAGGTCTGTTTGATATATACATAAGTATCCACATGATTATCACGAGTATAAATTCTGTTAAATGGCATTGCAACTAATAGGCGCTGACATGAATTTACGACTTCGATGATAGAATCCTTGATTATTACATCGTTTTACATGAAGATATAAGATAACACATGTGTTTTATCGATACTGTCAGTAAGTGTATTTTGGTTTAATTCCATCGAATAAATTTTCTTTTTATAATGTACGCATCGTAAAATCTAGCAATTACTTATAAATGAATGCGTGAATTATTTATCGAAACATTTGATCAAATACCTTTATTTTTTAAATTTAATAATTTCTAAACAAAATATAAATACCAATATCATATCTTAAATAAACACTATAATAATGAATCGTAAATATAAATTTTGACAAAACTACTTACAGAAATCATTGTTTTTTTGAAAAGTCATTTCACTCAAGTAACAGTCGACACTCCAGCTTACTCATGTAACAGGTAAATTAATTACATAAAATTGACTTTATGTTAAATCGTATATATAATCTCAATATGAAATTATGACAATCACTTCAGTTTTAATGGCAAGATGTTTTATGAAAATGAGCGTTCTCTCATCAGTTTGCCTTATAACGTTCACAATATTGACAAAAGATTAGGAAAACGCTACGTAGATATAGCTCTTATCTTTCATCTTTCAACTTTAAGACAGCTGACGAAGCGGCCATGGAAATTTAATTGGCGCTGAAAATAAAGATTTTACCTAAATTATTATCAACATTTAGTTGCACCTGTTCATCGTATTTTTGGGAACTTATTTTTTTAACGACAAATATGTATATTCCAAATTTTCAATTTAAGCTCTTATTTGAGATGACTATACTTCTCGTAGTTTGTAGTCAATTTATATAATTCGCTAGCTATGCGTACATTTAAAATGACTTGTAAACAGTAGTTGTATTATTATTCAGTGGAATTATCACAGATTTCGAAATAGATACCTATATAAACTTTTTTATGTGTATGTCGTGGGATGTTCTTAGTAACACTTGTTTTTCTTACGTTTCGAATAGGATAGGAATAATCTTAAGACAAGAATCTATAAGAAATTATTAGATTATATAATAACATCCATGGTTTTCAAATGTTGTCAATTCTCTGCATTCCTAAAGTTAAAAAATCTCACTAATGTTCTACAAAAAAAAACTAAATGTTTCATATTTAGAATGTTTGTGTTGTATAGGTACTATATCCCAGCATAATCCCACTGCCAGCAAATGCATGTTTTGCCTCGACGTTTATTCAAAGGTAAGCATCGTGAGAAAACCTACATGAATCGGATTTAAAACTACCTTATGTGTATCCACCAACATGCTTTGGAGCAGCGAGGTGGAGTGAGCTCCAAAACATTCTCAAAAAGTAGAGAAGGCCTTAGTCCAGCTGGGGGACATTATAGGCTGTTATTTTGCTTTATGGACAAGTATAATACAATAGGATATTCTGACACAACCAAAGCGTCGTTATCATTAATGGAAATAATTAAGGTAAAGTCCCTAAAATGAAGAATCGTCTTATCTCATAATTGTTAACTAGAGGTTGTAAAATTTCGTCTTATCTCTTATCGTCGATGAGATCATGCGTATCCATAAGTCATAAAATGAAAAGAATAGCAAATAAAATACTGAATTAAAATAAATGTGTTCCTGAGCCTTGAAACCGATGCTATCATGATTTGATTAGTAGAAATTGTATTTTGATTATCTTTATTTTTTTAGCTCACAAAATGCATTATTTAAATAAATACTATATACACATCCCTTTAATTAATTAAGTACATGCGTAATTTATTCAGGTATACATGTATTAGCTTATAAAACCAAATGTTAAGCAAACTTTTATATCGATTTACGAAAATTGACGCCATAATGGACATCAAGTAAATTTGTTTCGATAGTATTGACTTACAAGGTAGGATAAACATTGGCTGGCGTCCGAAAATGATTGTGATCTAATTAAAATGATTGAATAATCAAATAAATATTCTCATATGCTTACTATTGAGCAATGCCTCGCTTGGCGCTGGTACGGAGGGTCGATCGTCCACGGGAGACTGCTTCTTTTTATTTTTTTTCTCATCTTCTTGCTGCAAACCGTTACCACTATTTGAGTTACTTAAATTAGACATACACAAACTTGAATGGTACACTAACATTAATTATTCAGTACGCAATATATTATATTTCAAAACAGTGACTTTACTGGTCATAATATGCCATCGACATATCAGTATAACTTTATCAACTTCCGAACGTTATCAGTCTTTTTGTTTGTCTTATCTGTCTATTGGTTGATCAATAGATTTAATATTTATCATCGATATAAACATTATTTGTTTTATTTTTAAATTAATCAAATTCAGTAAAGCTCTTAAAAGTACGATATACGATGTTTTATTTAATTATTTAAATTTATTATAAATGCATAGTAAGACGAGATTCGATAAAACTTCAAAATCAAATTATTTATTATTACGTAAACTGTAATTCGCACTGTCTGAAGCAAAATAAACGCCACCTACGAATATCTATTTTACCTATAAATCTGTAACAAGCTTTTCATCGACCGTTTACTGTTTATGTAATTTTGACAAGACATTTTTTCAACTATCATTAATTCAAATAATATGAAGCCGAATTATTAAAGTAATAACATAAAATTAAGACGATAAAATATTTACAGCATTACAAATAATCAATTTGTGAAGCTACATAAACATTATTTTATTTTGCTATATATTTACATACTATTATTAATTTTTGTAATAATGTTATTCATACAGAAAGCCCAGCTTGTAATAAAATTATATTAATTCATTTACGTTTCGATTTGTTTATTTAAATTTCACTTAGTTATAATAAGATTTATTTACATTACAGTATATTTTCAGACTGTTAAAACGTATACACGATACGTTGAATGTGAATGTCGCACAACCAAAGATACATTATATGGGAAGCGTGATATTGGATTCGCTTGTCAACTTATAGCTGCCGCAGTACCGACATTCGCAAAATATTCCCATAAAACATTATTGCATTGAGTTATCAAAAATGAAACAAACTAACAACTCTGTTAAACTTTGAAACGACTTTTAAATGATTAGATTATCAATCATATGGGAATACCTTATGAAATATATTCCTTACAAAATCTGATTGCCAACTCACATTTAGGGTATGTCATTATTTCATTTTAACGTATCATTTATCATATTAAGATTTAATATGATGTTAACTATACCTAGGTTTATTATGTATGTATGTTATTTATGCCAAGAATTTATGACAGCTTACATTTAGCATATATAAAGTTGGCGCTTCGGCCTGTTTCAATATTGTAGAAGGACTTATTAAATATAACTTTTTGATAAATATGTAAGTGCTAGTTTCAGTAAATGAAGTTAGTATTGAAATAACTAATGTCGCGGTTGGCACAACATCAACTCGGGACATAGCCAGTAAACATATCTGCAACGTTTAGCGTCTTGAAAAAAAAATAGACATTTCTTTCCTGCCGTTCAAAGAACCGTTTATGAGTTATTGTTCAGTACAAACACGATTCCGACTATATTTTACATTAGAATTATCAAAGGCTATTTTATGTTACATTAAAACTACTTGTTTATAAAATACACTATTATGTAAAGGTATCTACATAATTCTCTAGTGTGGATTAATATTGAGTTCTCCTGCAATCATAATATTAGATAAATTGTTAGCTATTCAAACATATCATTTTGTATAAATAAGTCACAAGTGCTCAAAATACTTCAACTCAGTAAAGTGGTCAAAGTCAAGGGGACACAATGTTTCAAATTAGGCACATAGTTGCAAACATACGTAGCATAACAGAGTTGTGTTGGCAAACGAGCGAACGCACGCTCTAAAAGATTCCAAACATTACCACTGTAATCTGTAAGTAATGTTCGTATAACAACACATACGAAAGGTAACTTCAACTTAGTGACAAAAGTGTACCTAAACTTAACCCAACCAAACTATTATAAGCAATTTTAGTAATACAGACTTGATAGCGTTTTTGCTGATCAATTTAGAATCAAATAAGAAGTCTTTTAAACATTATTTTTAAATACTTAAAGATAAGGTATTTATCTATGCAAAAAACTCTTGTATAGTATAACTTATGCTTATGCAAATATTCGATATATATTTACAATAGTATGTACATTTGAAGGTTTTAAATTGCCTTATGTATATCTTACCTTTCTTCTACTCCTCGAAGTGGTTGCCATACCCTGTAAACAAAATTAACCGTCATCATGTTGATATAACATAAGTACCTACCTACTCATAGTTTTGTAACTCCAATAGAAAACAGGGTGATTATGTAGCTAATACCCATTCAATAGTTAAGAATCATTTCTTGTAATGTTTTGAGTCTTATTGTTATTAGGATAATTTATGTTTAAACCAATATGCCGCCGAAGATATCCTCACACTCTGCAGCAACGCAAAATAAATAAATTAATTAACAAGTGAATTTGAAAGCGCTTTTTATCTTAATGTACATAGGTACTACGCAGATGTCGCATCATTGTATACCTATTGTATATAATTAGTTGATAACATATTTATATTAGGACTTATCGTGTTATTGACTTATTTTTTAATGAGTAAATTAATTAGACTATTTAATTTGTCTACGCTAACCATATTTTGTATATGTTTTTGTATATTAACAACTATTATCAATAATTATAAATTTATGATTATCTCAAAAAGTAGAGAAGACCTTAGCCCAGCAGTGGGACATTCACAGGCTGTTACTGTATTTGTCATGTGTTACGATTGAACGTATCAACTGTAATCCGGGCGTTGTGCCAATAAATTGTGAGGAAATGTTTTAAATTTCGTTCAAACATTAGGGACAACTTGACTTAATCGTAGGATTAAGGCTAAAGGAATCTTGATACATGGATTACGAGATTATGTTTACATCATACTAACACTGTATACTAACTTATGTCTAAAGTACCAAGTCAGATTAAGTCTTTATGAGTCGAGTCACGTGGCTCGCTGAATAAATGGATATATTATTTATTACGATATTAATTTAGTGGTAAGGAGTTTAGTATTAAAACAAAATAAAAAGTTTGATATTTGATCGATTTGCTACTAATTTAAAACACCCAACAATTCAGGTGTTTAAAAATTAAATTTAAAAATTTGAAATTTGTTTTTATAATAAACTAAAAGTTGTTTTCTACAAAATTTGAGATTATTTATAAAAACTTACATATCGCATCGCGCGCAGCAACCAGAAACGCAAGCTCTTAAATATGTGACCCCATCGACAATTCAAATTCATGTTCAAAACAAACCCGCGTTAACCTGGTCGTGTTCTTGATTTCGGTGTTAGATTCAATCAGAAGCAGAAATAGCAGGAGCAGTGGCCGAGTTTCCTATCTTTTATTTATAATCGCTAAACTGAACCGACTGATGCGTGCCACTGTCCAATTGCTATTTCCCGCGTTCAAACGGTTCCGACTAGAATGACTCGTCATGCATTTTTACAATTGTGAAAATTTTGTTATTTGTAAAATAAATTTAAATAAAGTCAGTTATGTTATTATTTAGTGCTAGGTATATATGGGTATTCAGAAGCGACAATAGAAAAAAATGTATTCATCTATGAACCTTATGTAGAGATTAGAGTTTTCGTGTCAATATACGAACTTGCTAATAAAAAGTAATCAAAATAACGTACTTTTTTTTCTTTGTGCTCAATTGCACAAAATATTTTACCAATGTCTGTCAACGTATACGTAGCATAATAGCGATTAGGGTAAATCAGCTATGTGTAATATTTTACGTTAAAATTTGAATGACATTATCTTTATTGTTGTTTTGACATTATGAACATTATTATATTTATATGTTTTAGTACTTAGTACTCTATGTGTGATTGAGTGCACGGTTCACATAAAGAATTATGTATATAATAAACAGGCTTAATTTTATATAATATACATGCTTATGACTCATTGATATTTAATATATAAAATACTTTCGATTCTTAGACTTTTTGTTAAGAAATTATATTTCCACAAAATTCCTTCATCGTGGACAAAAATATAGCGAGCTCAATGTCATAAAAATACTATTTAATTATAAAATAACTAACGAAATAGAAATATATTTATTCGAAACTTGAAAGTTTAATTGACGACAGCAACAATTCTCTATAAAAGCAAATTTTGCTGTCGCGAGCCATAGTTAGAATAACTGTAATAATATTTTTAAGTTTCATAAAAGCTAAGCATGTTTTTCAAAGATTAATAGATAAAAATTTATGGTACGTCACAATGGAATTTTAATCTTGGGCAAGAAAAAGAGGGCAATGCTAACGTCGTTTACCGATCGATGCGGTCAAACCTTTATACGTTGGAGCCAACCTTGCACTGTACTTTTGTACCTAGATTATATTGGTGTGACCTAACTAATGACCAAACTAAGCCTTTTGTCACACGATACATAGTAATTACAAATCGAAATGTACAATTTACGATTTATAATGTTTATTTAATAATAGTCTTTTTATATTTATTTCTGACCTTAGTTTTATGTCTCCGATATAATGAAACGTATCCCGAAATCGAAAATAGCTTTATTAAATTTTTCCCATCCTGATTTTTTTTTATGCTAAGCTTTCCATAAATGCAAGAACAACATCGATGTTTTCATAAATTACGCGACAAGACAACTACGCAGCTACACTTTAAGCCGAAATGAGAATATTTCAAAAGTTAAGGTAAAAAAAAATAGATAGGGCTAGATTATACAACTACAATAATGATGATGTCCTGAGTGATTTAGGGAATGGCAGCATTTTACTCTGTAATGGATTAGCATTTTACGAACTAGCTTCTAACTTTCACAAGCTATAAAACTACCAAAACAATAATAATAGTTGATTACATTCTATGAAAACCAAATACTATTTTGTTTTCTATGATATGGTTTACAGCATGTCGACTATTGAAGAAGATTTTATTTTTTTAATGATCTTGTAATTTGTCAATCAATCTAAAATACCGAAATTATCGTTGTTCTAATGTACAAGTTTAATAATTTTGCGATTTTTAGATTAAAATATGCGTGGATGACTATTTAATTCTGCCGTTCATTATAGTTTCAATTAAATTAAGTATTCATTGAATTATAAATCAAAATAAAGACAAAAAAATCTAAGAACAAAAATTATCTTATTTCAATTTGTCAAGCCGCAAGCAACTGTTATAACTACAGTATATTTTCAGGCTTTTAACAGTATATCATTATTCGTATTTGGAAATACGATGACAGCAAAAGTTTTGATAAGTATAATATTTATATTTATACATAAATCCGGCATTTGTATGGTTAAGCGCGCTAATCTTAGGACTTATCAGTCTAATTTCTATAATTATTTTTTAGTAAGATGGTCCGATTATTGAGGTAGGACAGATACATACTTTTAACTTCTGGCCATACAAAATTTTTATTAAAAAACTATTCTTAACATTCTCTCAATTTTCTATTTTACATCATAAATATATGTACAAATAAATAACGACAAAATATTTAAAAATCTTTTTGTATACATTGATATTTTATGTATGTAGAGATATCTAAATAAAATCATTTAGAATTTCTTAGTGAGATTAATATTAGTGGTACGCTATTTTGTAATCTACTATTTTTAATGACAAATAGCCAGAGCTGATTCAGTTAGATACTATTTTATTATATTTGTTGAGTTAGACAAGTTTCTCTTTATTATTTATCTATATCATCTTAAGAAATCGTCAATCTATCTTATAAGATCGTAAGAAAAATATACATAAATATACTAGTCTTTCAAAGATATTTGTATAGATGTAGAAGAATTTAACTGACTGACTGATCTATCACCGCACCGCCCAAACCACTGGGGCTTGCACCATGAATATTTGCATATGGGTGGTTCCTTTTACAAAGTAGGTTAGCAGTAAGGAAGGATTTTTGAAAATTTATCCTCTAAGGCAGTGATAACCCGAATGCAGATTTGAATGAAAATACTTCATTTTTGTATAAAGTACTATCGAAATTAGTATTTAGCAATTCTGAATGAACGCGAGCGAAGCCGCGGGTAAAGCTCTAGTTGTTAATAAAACTATAAGAATATTTAGGAACAATTATATGATTTAGAAATAATTTACATTGTTCATACGCATTTCAATATCTATAGCGATTTGCAACTTAGCCGCCTTCAACCTTTTCAGAACTATGAAATAGGCAAAATAACTTGTAACAATAATAAAATATAATTACTATCGAACAAAGACGGAGCAATTTTAAGTTACTTTTGTGAAATTATTTACAGTTATGGGTAAACATAAGTAAAAACGTGCTAAGTAGATTTAAACGACATACAGATACAAAACTTGTTTGAGTTTAATGTTTCTCAAATTAACAACATTTAACAAGCACGAACACAATTGTTATATTTTACTGTACACTGTGACCGTTCCTTGCTCTTCATATGTAAATTTTATGTTTTTATGCTATAATGAAAATAATAAAAACTTCAACGAATTAGAAGTGGTTGTTGTTATATTTGATGATGATATGAAGATGTGTATTATGGATATATTTTGATTATTATTTTTTTTCAAGTAAGTATTACGATCGAGAACACAGACATTTGCGCGGCAAATCTATCCATATATTTTCTGCAGACGACGATGGTCACATTTACGTAAATTACGCTAATTGAGGCACGTGTTTAACAAGAATGTTAAATAAGAAATACATTTTCACAATTTAACCGAAAAAATATAAAAAATCAAATTTCACTCATTTTATAGGCACTCACATTACACATTGACTTGAAAATAAGTTTTATGAACGTGATACGAAAACCGTCCTATCTTCCAGTTTTTTTTAAATTATTTTTTTACCGTTTTTATCCGTTTGCAGGTATTAATATTTTTATATTAGTACCTATGATAGTAGACTAGCTTGATATCACGGCGACGATGATGGCACAGCAAAGGCGCGTCGTGTAGATGTCGCGTATGGTGCCGGCCGTGGTGAGCGGCGTGGAGAGTTAGCACGAGTGCCTAATGTCGCGCCTTTGTACGACGTTGGATGTTCGTTTATTGCGCGGGTATTTCGGTATATCACCGCCATCGGACAAATCACGGCCGTGCGACCCGGTCCGAACGAGCGCTCTAATAATAAACTTGTTTATATTTTTTATTCCCCTGATAACTTTTCAGATTCCGTGCTACCTTCTGTCTCCTAAGCCTGTGTGTGCGGACTACACTCGATGACCTCGAAGAGCACGTGCGTCTCAAAATAGATACATTGCGACACTTCAATTAGGTAAATTGGCGTTCGTTACAGATTTGATAAAGCATTGTAAGGATAGCATGTGTCGGCGCCAAAATCCGTTTTTGGCGTCGATCGTGTTATAAATCGGACCGATATGAGCCAACGTAGACATTGCGATGACGACGTCCGAACGATAGAGTTCGATTTGGTACGGTACGTACCGAGAGCGTTTCAGTAATAGCATTGCAGAAGGCGCCAAATCCGGAATGCGCGGCGGAAGGACTCTGTGGCGGTGTTCCGCTCGGGCGGTCCATGGCGCGGTGTGCCCCGGCGGTCGGCGGAGCACTGCCGCCAGCCACCGCACGCCCGCTTATACTCGTCAGTCACCGCGCCGCGCCGCTCCTCGCGTTACATAAACCTCGCTGCTACAACGCTATCGCAGTCCGCTCCCACCTGTCCGCTGTCGCTGCAATTTGGCATAACATGCTACTAACAACAATAACAAAATATTAATAGACCCAACTATTTTTGGTGTACTCAACACATGCTTTGATGTATACTAATTACTTGCGTTTTATCTTTACTACGTAAGGTTACTATTGGCATAAATTTATATAATTATACTTTATTATATATAAGTATACGTATCTACATTTTATTCGATCGTAACGAGGCTAAAAATTACAAAATTCATTTTATATCGTAAATGAATTAATATATAAATTCTCGAATGAAATGTTTAGCCATACTTTCCATTCTATTGTTATCATTAAGGAAGTGCTTCAGTTATCTTTAAAGATAGTTTTCATAAGTGCCTAATTATGAGCGTTATTAGTTTACGTAGTAAGTCTGACTCCGAAGTCAGAGTTAATAACCATAGGTATATAAGTTTTAAAAAAACGACAAAACTTTTATATATACATATATATTGCCACAACGAAACTATAAATATAACTGTCTAAAATTCAAAGACATTGCTACACATTAATTATAAATCCTATAAGTTATATAGACTTATCGACTTGTAATCTTAAATAAATAACAACTTTTTTCAACTAGGCTTAATAATTGAAAATTTAATTTGAAATAACTTCATTATATTAATTTAACGGTAACTCGGAAGACTTTACGTAATTATAATGCCTACATTAAATAAATTTTGTATAATTGGTATCAAAATCAATGAAGCTTTACTTACTAGCGTGAACAATGACGTGTATTTACATACACGTTATTACTGTTCTTATCACCTATATGTTAAGAATTAGCCCAATAAGTTAATAAAAATAGTACCTACCTAATAGGCTATGGAATTATTATAATAGGCATAGAACAGGCAAGCTCGTCTGGGTAGGTAACATCCACTCAACAGATATTCTACCGCAAAACAGCAGTACTTGGTATTATTGTGTGTGAGTAAGCCAGTGTAATTACAGGCACAAGGGACATAACATCTTAGTTGTCAAGGTTGGTGGGGCATTGGTGATGTAAGCGATGGTTAACATTCCTTACAATGCCAACGTCTATGGGCGTTGGTGACCACTTACCATCAGGTCCCTATTATATTATATTATAACTGCGTGCTAATTGTTTTATTATTTCTTTTAGTAATTACAACCGCGATGCCTCCCAAACGAGCATCGTGGTCTGAAAATGATTTAGCTTCATGAGTGGTATTATGGAGAGTGCTTCGGCTTGTCACCGGCTGATACAGATGATTTTAAGTGCTCCTATGGCTGTTAACCAAAGATTTTTTTCATTATTCTCAAGGCTTTAAGCATAATTAGTGTACCTATTATTATTGATCTCATTTACCAAATGTACCAAGTATATTTTTAATTATGATTATACCATAGTATAATAAGGCCTACTAACAAGATTTCAATTTAATTTTGTCTTTGTTTACGGCAGCATTTGCCTTTTTTATTTCTTATTTGTAGTAGTTGATTTACAACTTTATTAAACATTAAAATTAGTTGATTTCGATTAACAATTTTTGATTTATTTCAAATCCTTACTATAATTTATGCAAGCTAACTAATAATGAAAACTCAAAACTAAACACTTTAATACAGACTTTATTAAAGCCTACTGTAAGACCTTAAAAGTAAAAAGTAATAATCTACTTTCTTACTTTATTATTTATTGTACACCACAAAGAGAAAAAAAAATACAAACATGGATACAGCCTAAGGGTCCGTTCACACAGACCGGCTCGGAGAGGAGAGCAGATTTTTATCACGTTGGAAACAGTGTTTTGAGTGATTGTAGTAAAGTTTATTTTTGCATTTGCACCTTTTTTGTCATTAAAAATGCCTGAACGCGCTTCGTGTGAAGTAATAAAAGGAGCCGACCGGCTCCGCTTGCGTGCTCTTTCTCGCTCGCACCCGCTTTCAGATCTCTTCCAGCCGGTCGATGTGAAATAGTTGGCGGCTCCGCTCCGGCCAATTCCAAGCGTATACGACCCGGTCTGTGTGAAAAGAAAAAAGCAGGCCGATGCTCTCCGAGCCGGTCTGTGTGAACGGACCCTAAATAAAAGTAGCATACAATTTTGGCGACCGCTACATAGCGATCTCTTCCAGGCAAACAATTATAAACTAAAATATAAAAATAGAACAAAATTGCGACTCCTTTGGGAACTAAAGTTATTAAGTTACTCACAGCGCGTACTCTGGAACACACAACATATGAAAAATGTGTGTATCCATTTGAGAACAGTCCTCACTTAAACCAATGCCGGTCTTGTTCATTGACTGGCCCTGAGACATCTTAATTGTCATGGCGAATCACACATTAAGAGGGAACTATATTCTTTGACATTGAAAAGAACGTTCTGATGGATGGTATTCTTGAAATGAAAATCTACCTTTCCTCGAGTATATCTTACAATAAATGTATAGGAATTGTGGGTCAGGTTGAAGTAAAGCTTCAAGACTACCAAATAAGTTGTGGTGGTGGTGGTGGTAAATATTCTGTGTAATTCAGTATATGAAATGTTTGTGTTTACCCATGATCAAGGTAGAGATCCAGGTAAAGGCTAATAAGCCGAAAGCTGCACCTTACCAACACTATTTCACTTTGGTAGCGAAGTTTTGTATAAAGAAACATATTTCTTGTACCTCCCAAGGAGATATTTATATTTTGAGACATTGTGTATTTTGCATTTCATTATTTGCACCTAGAAGTAAGTATATGTAGTTTTTTAGTGAATATGTCCGAACAAACATTCTAATCCTACTCAACAAAAGATAATTAAAAGAATCCCACCCTTTTTTGTGGAATTTCCAACCGCTATGTAATACATGTTTATCAAATTGTTCAACAAACACAAACAGTAAGTTTTAAGAAGATTAGACCACTTTTTTATATTAATATATAACCTTATTTCTCCCGAGAATTTCCAAAAATTACAAATGTAGGTATGCATTTATTTTTACTTAGAAGTTTTAATATTAAATTTCATTCATCTTACTTCAAAAATGACGGACTCCCCATACAAACTTTCAACCCCTATTTCACCCTCTTAGGGGTTAGGTTTTCAAAAACCCTGAAATACGTAAATTTGTTTATTCTAATCAGAAGCTTGTGTGTATTTATTATTTTAAGTTTCTAACATATCTGGTTTAAGCTATGCGTTGATGAATCAATCAGGACGTCAGTCAGGAGGAAGTTATTATATATATTGATAAGGTGCTAAAATTATAATAACCTACCTAGAGCATGTTCACAATAAATTTAAATATATAGGTATTAGGCGGTAGAATCGGTATTTTATATATAATAATGCGAATGTTCGGTAAGCCTGCCAAATATTGGGGCGAATCAGGGCTCTAGCCCAACGAGCTGGACTCACTGATTCGTAGTTGAAGACCTGAGGAAGACCTGAGGTCCCCATCAGCAGGCTTAGTGACAATGGAAGCGATCTGCCCCCACTTGAGTCACTGGTTAGCAAGGAAAAGCGGCTTACGTATAGGCTGACGAAAGTGCTTAATGGACATGGCTGTTTCGGTAAATACCTGCACAGGATAGGCGGGATCATCAAATATCGTCCATGGAGTAAAGTAATAGGAATACAGGAATAAAAATAAATAAAATTTACCAACTACTACGTAGTTGGTTTTATAAGTATAAAGACGTTCTTCTAAAATTTCTTTCTATTTAAAAAATAAACCCAATAATTCATTTACGATTTCATCCGTTTATTTATGATAATAAAATAAGTTATTAAAAAATTTGATTTGAATGCATCGTAACAGCCTGTAAATGTCCCACTGCTGGGCTAAGGTCCCCTCTCCCTTTTTTTGAGGAATAGTTTAGAGCTTATTTCATTACACGCTGCTCCAATGCGGGTTGGCGGAATACACATGCGGCAAAATTTCAGTGAAATTAGACACATGCAGGTTTTGCAATGTTTTCCTTCGCCGTAAAGCAAGACATGAATTATAATCACAAATTAAGCACATGAAAATTCAGTGGTGCTTGTCCAGATTTGAACCCACGATCATCGATTAAGATTCAAGCGTTCTTGCCACTGGGCCATCTCGGCCCGGCTTTTAAATGCTTAAAACAAACAAATAAGTAGGTATTTAGAGTAATAACTAAATAGCCAAAAATTCTAATGCTTAAATCCTTACATGTTATTATTACTTATGTTATTAAAAAATATTTAAAGCCAATACCGAGCTACTTGAAATATGCATTATCTTTAAAAATTATAAAATTGTTAGACAGCAAAACATATTATTGAGAAATTAGATGAATTTCGAGTTTCATTAATCGATTTAATATAGTTTAGCACAATTATTCTTCAACATTAATTACACTATACTTTCAATACACATAATATTTGCAAAATGACGTGGTTTAAAGAAACACCTGTACAATTGTAAATCGATAATAATTATCACGATTTTTACAATACATTCGAAGAACTATAAAGTATTAATTGTTATAAACGTTATTTTTATTCAAGTTGCAACCATAACAGATTATTATCACAACGATATGTCTATTTTCAATTTAACTAGTTCCGATTTTTATATTTTATTAGTCATAACAATAATAAATTTGTATTTAATGGAGTGTGGTAGAGTAAAGAGAGTTATCGGAGGAGAGGAGGTGGCTTGCGGTATTTCAGTTAACATTTATTATTATTTATTATATATATATATATATATATATATATATATATATATATATATATATATATATATATAATAATTATTAATTTAATTAATTAATTCTTTATTATATTCTTTTATAAATCTATTGTGAGTTTAGTGATATGTCTATATGATAAATATTTTCAATATACGTTATTGAGACTACTTAACTATGATTTTAAAGTACGAAATTCATAGACAAAAATAATAACAATAATAAACCTTAATATTGTTTGTTCGTTGTTTTGTTTTGAAATAAATAAATAATGTGAATTTTATTATTTTATTACTGCCAAAGGTACTCAAAATCGAGTCGCATCTTTACAAAATGCAAGTAATTCTCATCATTTATGTGGCGCCACCTTAATTTCCCCACATATCGCTGTGACGGCAGCGCATTGCGTCGAACATGAACCGGAGAATTATTGTCTTTCCCTCAAGAACTATTGTACAAATGATAACATTGTTACACCTAGTGCTCGAGTTCTGGAAATTATAACGCATCCTCTATACGATCGGTAAGTGAAAGTACTCGTATACTTGTAACATTGTACAGAAAAGTACTGAAGATTATATTCAGATTGCCTACACCATTCTAGATCGTTTAATCTTTTATAATCAGTAGGTATTTTTTGTTGCTTTTTCTATAAAATCTTAATGACATTGACTAAAAACTAAATTTATTTTCATTAGGAATGGGTTTGTATTTTAAATTTATACTTTATAATTAAAAATGCAATATTATTGTGATTAATCCCCCTCTCATCTTAAAGAGAAGGTTTGAAGTTTACTCCACCGCGCTGTTTCATTATGAGATATACATACGTGTGGCAGAGTAAGATCCGACATTGCATTATCCATGATTTTTCCTTTTACCACGAGATGAATATTATAAACCAAATGAAGTAGATGAAAACTCTTGCTTGACAAAATTTGAACCCTCGATTTTCAGAATTATAATGTTAATATCATATTTTATTAACTCTTAATCTTATATATATAATCTTAATATAGCTTTGTAAGACAGTTTTGATTACGTTGACTTATTTTTTAATCAATATTCGTGCTGTTCTGGAGATATATACAAGGAAATAGGTAATAATAGGAAAGCCATATCAAAAACAAATCTATTTGTTGGAGAGAGAATGAAAACAGCTTACCTAAACTAATATAGACGTATCAGTGAGAAACTTATACGGTTTCAGATTTTCTGGAGCGCATGACATTGCTGTGTTGCGGTTACTACTTGAACTGAATGACATAACATGGCTTAATGATACAGTGCTACCCATATCCTCGTTTGGAATATCAGGTAACTGTGAATGAACTGCTAACGAGCTTGCCTTCAAACAAAAAGATCTGTCACAGCCAATAAGCTATAATTACAATGTTTTTGTGCGCCTGCCAAACGTTTCTATCAAAATAAGAAGGTGCTACAAACGGACAGTCAGATAAAGAAATAAATGAGAGCAAATCTGTTTTGCATTATAGACTTTTTGAATTTGTATGTATCATATATACAGGATTGCATCGTAAAATACTAATAAAAAAAAAAACAAATGCCAAAAAGACTTGAAAGATATATTAAGAATAATATAATACATACATACATACATACATTGTCTTCGGTTGTACCGTGTAAATGTCAGTTGTTGTGGTTGTAGTGTTCTATTTCTATAATCTCTTTAAGCGCATCACGTGAGCTTTTTAACTAGTACAGGTGGCTGTTACAAAAATGTTATGATGGAATAATCACGTAGGAAACTATAATATATTTAAAAAAAAAATAACTTTTTCCATTTATAATAATAATAATAATAATAATAATATCCTGGGACATTTTTCACACACGGCCATCTGATCCCAAATTAAGCTTGTACAAAGCTTGTGCTATGGAAACCAGACAACTGATATATTACATATACTACTTTTCTTTTGTAAATACATACTTATATAGATAATTACACCCAGACTCAGGGCAAACAGACATGTTCATGCACACAAATGTCTGTCCTGGGTGGGAATCGAACCCACAACCTTCGGCGTGAAAGGCAAGTGTTCTACCAACCACGCCAACCGGCTCGTTTTTTGATATGAGAATTTGATATGAGAACCTCAATCTTAAATGAGAATCGAACATGATGTTAAAATCATATTTGCTAATCATTGAGCCATATAAACATACATTTTTAGGAAACAAAGATTCAAGAAAAAAAATAAAGGAAATAAACATTATCGGGAAAAAATAATTTTTAAACAACTTGCCTTCAACGTCAACGAGAACATATCCGATATCCGAATGTCATAATAATATAATGTTTCATGGAGTATATTATATATTATGTATTCTACTTTTGAATGCAGTCAATGTCAATACGATGTTTGTCTTGTAGAAAAGAGCCGCTTCAGGGTCGAGCACTTCAAAAATTGTCACCTTATAGTTTCAGTAAATATAAGAAAATAAAAATAGTTACGAGTGTCCGGGCCTTAATAAATGGTTCCTACTTCATTCATGATTCATCTCGTATTTGGCAGTGAAGGAAAACATCGTGAGAAAATCTACGTTTGTCAGATGATATTATGCAACGTATATATAAACAACACGTGCCACAACTGAATGAGCGCGGAACAAGATCTACATTATTTTTCTCAATATTGAGAAAGGAAGCATTTGCCTCTTATTTGAACTAATGTATAATAATTTTATAGGTGAATGTACAATCTACGGCTATGGATATAAAGATATAAACAGAGAAGAACTTTCAAATATGTTACTAGCAGCCAGACTTAATCTAGTATCTCTGGACGAGTGTACTAAATCATTAGGACAATACGTAGCTCCAAAATACGATAGCGGAATGATATGCGCCGTGGGCGAAGAAGTAGACGCGTGCCAGGTTCGATAATTTTATATATCATACTATTCATACGATGTCACTATCGAATACGTCAAAATAGACGAAAATAAAAACAGTAACGTAATAAAATGTGTACTACGTACCGGATATAGATTCCGTTTAACAAATATTATGGGAAACAATTTAAACTAAATATAACAATTTATCATCAGTGGTTAGAACATTTGCTTCTTAACCGAAGATTTGGGGTTATTTGTTTTTATAATTCATGTGCAGTGATGAAGGAAAATATGCAGAGGAAAACTGCATGTGTGAAATGCAAATCTTCCACATCCATATATGTACTGGAGGATCGTGGTTGTATGAGACCCAAAGCTTCTTTTCAGCTTTGGGACCTTTACAGCCCGTTATATTCCGAATAGTTGGTGGCTTGATTATAACGCGTCCACTCAATAATGTTAACAATAGAAATATAAAATGATTTTATGCTAGAATAGCTGCAAATAATCTTTACAATACATTAGCATGCTTGGCAAACTCTTGTCAAACCACGTTACTTTATTAAATGTAAATGACATCACATTTTGTGAGAGATTTCGATACAATAGATAGCTGATCGTAATAGCTCGTAAGGCAAAGAAAAATCACTCATCGTGATTCATAATCAAATGTAAGCAGATAATTATTATATCATCAATAATTAAATCTTATCTATATCAAAATAAGATTAAAATAATAAAAATTGATTATTAGATGTATGTACTCTTAAAATAATAAACGTGCACATATTTATTAAGCAAAATAGCTAATATTTATTAATTTTTGTATGGGTAAATCCAGTTCAGTTAATAATAAAATACTGTATGTAAACTACATTATATTTTCATGGGTTATCTGATCAAAAACATAAAATTTTCTGTATGGAGAAAGACACGAAATGTCCTCTTGTCTTTACTATATTTCTGATTTCTACTCGTAATGCTATAGTTTATTAAGATAAAAATTTAATAATGTATTATATTTAAAAATAATAATCTAGGGCTGTAACACTAAGGATTTAAAAAAAATAAAAAGGAAACGTTTTATTTTTGTTATTTTTATAGCTTTTGGCGCTTACTATATTTTCTTTTCGCGAAAAACCACATCTCCTTTCGCACGTCACCCCAGTGTTACCACTTACCAGTCGCACTGTAATTACAGTAGTTCTACTTCATTTTCCCCCGATCTACTGTACACTGTATTAACAAGAATAAAGTATATGAACAGCACTGCATTTTTGAAAAACACAATTGACTGTATTTATACTAATTTTTAAACGCTTAAAGTTAACATCAGCCAGATTTTGCTACGAAAAGCTAATGGAACGCGAATTGCTAAATGTTCTGCTACTTAGTAGTTACACAGACGACAGGAACGCACCTGTAGTTATTTGTTCTATATGCTATGAATAAGTCGATCAAATTCTGAAGATTTTAAAGATGTTATATTTAACATTCCAAAATGTTTAAATTCGAATTAGTTACATAATATACCAACTTAACAACAAAACAAAAAGTAATACCATCAGTATTCAGTTTTACGCAATTTAACTTTTATTTTGCCAAGTAAATAAATATGCATCTGTGTTTTCTGCTGTTTGTAGAAATTAATGACAAAAAAATTAATAAAATGCAATCGGCTCGTAAGAAGTACAATTAAAGGAAACATGCTGGCAAATCAAGCTATCAAACACCAGAGTGCCAGTTGCATTTACTTGAATCCTACTGATAATATGTAAAAAAAACTTAATTCCGATATATATATACGAATGAGAGGGCTATTGATATAGCCCTAGATGACGGTGATAGGAACTAAAATCTACCTAAATACTGAGAAAATTAAAGGTTTTAAAACACTCTAAAAACACTGTATTTTATTTAATTTTCGCTGTATTTTTTCATAATCAATTTTTTTTAGAAGTGACAACATATACAGAAGAATTAAACCAAAATCTTAAAAAAAATGTGCAATACACAAAAAAATAATTAAACACAATACTGCCGGTCGTTGTTAATACAAAAAGCATAAAAATGATATCGTGTCGGAATATGGGCATTAAAGAAATAAGCGGATGAAGTAGAAAATTTTGCTTTAGGCGCGCTCTTAAATTGCTGTTACTTTGAGTTTAGGTATCAAGGCATCGAATATATGAAGATATGTTTTGAGTAAATAATGTGGATAGTCAGCATTTAACCAGTTGATCATTGTAGACCGTTTATTTTTTGTTCTTTTGGTGAGATATTGCAAACCACTATCTACTATTTGAAATCATTTCACAACTACAAAACCGCACTCATGTAATAGTTTTGAATCAAACACGAAGACAAATGAGGACATATAACTTAGCCGGACTTAGTCGTTATATTTATCCTGATCAACTTATTATTTTATAATAGAAGAATTTACATTATATATATACTGTCTGGGTAGGACCCACTCACTTATTAGATTTTCTACAGTTAAATGGCAATACTTAATATTATTGCGTCCCGATATGAAGGATGAATGGGTCAGTGTAACTACAGACACAAGGAACATAACATCTTTGTTTTAACAACGTACAACCACAAATTTCTTACATCGCCAATGTCTATGGGCGGTAGTAACCACTTAACATCAGGTGGCCCATTTGACCGTCCGCCTACCTATAACATAAAATATATAAGTATATATACTTAATATGATCACATTGATAATTTGAATATTATCAAATAGGAAAATGATATGTAGAAGTAATAACGTTTTTTTTATTACGTTTCATACCAATTATATTTTAATTGAAGTTCATTTCGTACTTTTACAGGGAGATTCTGGTGGGCCACTGATGTGTGCGGGTAAGTTTGAAGGTATATGTGTGTACGGGCTCAGTTGTGGAGTACCCGGGATTCCCGGAGTATACGTCAGTATCGGCGCTCATATACAATGGCTGAGAAGTGTTATAGAGGACATACGATCATAATTTTTCACTGAGCAGCTTATATGGCCAATATTTAAGTGCCAAATAAATTATAACATTATTATTGTTTAATAACTAATATCTGTTGACTATATTCAAGAAACGATTTCTTTTGCTTACGGATAGTAGCTTTGTCTACGTGGCCTAATTTCAAAGCTACAATTGACTTGTTACTCTCAAATCAACAGGCTACGAATAACGGGTAGTAGGGTAAATGTATGAAAATCACAGATAATAATATTTAAATGAGATATTGCAAGCGATAATTTGTATTATCAATGAGTAAAACGAATTTTTTTTATTTTTTTTATCCGTTTTTGGATACTGTAATGGGACTTTAGTCAGTTGCTTAATTCAAGTTCCTTACATGGGTAGATTTATTCCACAGAAGTGCAAATTTTGGTTCAACTAATGCAATAAAACTAGTAAAATATGTTTTCAAATACATTTATTTACTACACCAATTTACTAAACATGAAAGATTTTTTTTAATATAGTTAGTTTTAAACTTAAAATGTTGAATGTAAAAAAAGGTTCCAATTAAATAAGATATTATTTTATTGTTAATATTACCGGTTTCATGCTGGAAGTCGTTAATAATAAGATATAAAACATCTTAGGTTTTTATAAGTATTTTCAAAATTCGAAGGAACGTTGTGTTAATTAATTAAAAAATACTAAAATATCAATGACACATAGGTAAATATCTATAGTTGTATTCATTATATATGTACCTACCTAATTTAAAAAGATTGTATAGATATGGACCATTACTTCATTTCATTATATTGAAAATATGCTAATAAAAACATCTATGACAGACCACGATGTATTTTTAAATTCATCATTATATCTGATTCAAGTTTGAATTCGTTGACCTTTAATATAATGACAGGATGGAATGTACTGGAAACGATACTGTCAATTTTCAAATAAAGATTTTAAGCGTTTTAACGCCCATTTGCGAAAAACAACAAATATTTCAATTATATTGCATTATAGTGAGAATTAAATTCATAAAACTTATTAGACCATTATTATTTAATGCAATATAAATATCCTGCAGTTATTGATGAAGTATATTTTTGTACCATTGTATTCTTAACCTATGCCACACTATACACTGCAATAACAACAATAACAATACTGGCACTGGCACACCTACGACGTACTTTATAGTCCATAAAACGGTTTGCGTTTATATGGACAAATAATCGACGTTACATATACATACTTGAACTTGCAAAAATGTTTGCACTTACAACTATGTAAGTGCAAAAATTATACTAATAACACCGACCTTTAACCAAACTATAAAATAAAAATATTTACAAATTTATTTATTTCAATTACTATTATTATTTTATTAAAACAAAATGAAATGGCGGAATACAACATTATTCCTCTTAGCTACTAATATGCATTTTAGTTTTACTTCCAAACATCCGATAAAAAACTTTGCCGACGCACAAAACGCCATTTTTTCGCAAATCAATGATATCAATACAAAGCTGTTTATTTATCTTAACTTCTCTTATGGTTGGAATAGGGTAAAGGTGAGGTCACATTAGTATACGCATCCCCACCACGGTAATTTCGTGATCCCGTACGTCCCGCAGACACAGAGTGGATTTTAGTGTGTATTTTAGCGCATACCTAGCGCCGGCGATTACCATATACCCCCCCCCCTCACTTCACGCGGGTGTTATTGGAAATATCACCTTATTTTCTACGCAGAAACCATAACAGCATTTTATAAGATAAATGACTTTTCGTAAGTAATAACAAAAAAACCTATCAGTAATAACACTTTTCATTTTAAAACATAACAGTCATTTTCAAATTATTGTTTATGACATTGGCCCATAAACGGAACTTTTTTTTATATGCTTCTAAACATAGCGCGTGTTTCAATATTTTACTTTTAACAAAACTTTTATAAGTACCTAACATGCTTATTCTTGCCCTTGCTACATTGTATAACCTTTAGTATTATCTATAATTTATACATAAACTAAATAAGTACAATAAATTAAAATATTTATATATATGTATATATTTACCATTTTCGTATTAAATAAAAATACAGTTTTAGTTAAATTTCAAACGGATCGATCTATTTACTTGTATTAATTAGTGAGAATGATATTAAATAGTTATCTATTTTACATAAATGACATAAAAAAGGCAACAGATGAACACATTATGTCAACAAAACTGAACCCTGCATAGAAAGATAAGTGAGTGTAGATCCTCTCGTAGGATTAAATTATGACCACGAAAACCAGGACTTGGACTCCGATGAGGGTGTCCCCAGTGGACTTTTAGGTGTCTTTGGAGTTGGGGGCTGTGATGACTTCTTACTGTCTTGCCCCTCTTGGCTGTTTTCTGCTTCTTCTAACGCTGTTTTGACCTAAAACAAAGGTTCATAGTACCGTCAGCAAGTCAGAATTTTAAACTCACTACTTGACAACATTAATTACTCTAAAAGTTTTATTATATACGAAAAATTATATTATAATTATAATACCACATATTTTCTTCTCTTTTCCCATGTTATTTGAGGTAACAAAAATATTTAACGAACATATGTACATAGGCTTTATAGCCATTAGATATAAAATGCGATAGAAAGAGGAGATAAATAGTCTAATTTCTTTGTTAAGGACATAAAAACTATGTACCTTCATGTTGGTTTTCGTTTGCATTTCCTTTTCATAACTCCGGACATCTTCTATAGTCATGTTGAACCATTCATCCATCCATGTGAAAGCTTGGCGGTGTCCAAGTAGAAGGATTTCTCTAATAGCCTTTAAATAATAAAAATATGTGTTAAGAGGGCTATACTCAACCACTTTACTATATATTACTTAATATTACTTAGAGTAAACAATATGATGTTTGAATAGTCATACATACTGCTTGAACATAGTCTTCCACTTTGGTCTGCAATCCCCAGACTTCAAACTTGGCATGGACTACTTTGTAACAGCACATGATTGGTTTATGGTCATCACGCCATCCTTCAATGAGAGGACCTCGTCCGGATTTTTCAGATTTAAACAGTTTAGGGTCCTCTGATTCTTTATAGTGATGTGGTTTTATCTCATCAAAAGCTATGTCCAAGAAATCAACTTCCCTACCTTCTAATTCATCAGGCGTTAAGCCCAGACACTAAAACAGATGAAAACGACTATAAATATTTGTGTATATTCTATTGGAATATATGAATAGTTAGAAAATTTTAAGGCATTAATAACGTGGTTTACCAAGTCCAATTAAAAAAATCATATAGCCCGCTTATTGATAAAGGATACGATACATACTAGGATGGAGCAGTAACTTTTGAAACCTCGTGAGAAGCAAGTGTTAGGTAATTTTGCAAATCGATTTTATAAATAATAACATAATATGAAAAGGAATTTAGTTTTGTTATGATTTTTCATTATCATTGGTATGTTATGTACATAAGTAAAAATTATTGCTTGCAAGCTATAAAACTGCCTTTTGTATTTTAATTTTTTATTTAAGTTATTAATATATTAAATATAGGTAAGTTAAACTGAACAAGAAATTGCATAAATATTACTAATAGATATAGTCACTTATATGTACATATTATATGTAATTGTATGTACAGTAAGTAGTGTGCCAATAATAACCAGGAAAATAGGACATGATATTTAGGCCTAAGAGAAACTTCTGGTGCCTTTTGTTCATACAATAATATTCTTTTTCGTGGAAAATAACGCGAAAGCAAATACATTTTTACTATATTCAGTGGCGTAGCTGTCGGTGCGGTGCTAGGCCCCTTAAGTGAAGGGGCCCCTAGCTCTAGGGGTAACATACAATGGATTATATTTCCACAATAGCAATTCCAAATATTATATATTTTTGCGTCCCAACTTGAAATCTTGTTCCAACTTCATTATTACTCTATCATAACATCTGTATCAATCAATACAACGCCGCACCGGGGCCTTTATCTGGCTCTCTACACAACTGACTATATACCTATACCTACTACTACTACCACTGTCATGGTTTTTTTCACTCAATTCATGAGGTACCATGTCGAACTTGCAAACACACGTCGACTGCTGTGTTACTTTACTCAACCGACACAATAATGAAGGGATTTTAAATCGAATCATTACTTGTGATGAAAAGTGGATACTGTACGATAATCGGAAGCGCTCGTCACAATGGCTGAACCCTGGGAACTAGCCAAATCCTGCCCTAAACGAAAATTGGGTCATAAAAAGTTACTTGTGTGTATTTGGTGGACTAGCGCCGGTGTCGTTCACTACAGCTTTCTAAAATCTGGCCAAACGGTTACGGCAGATATCTATTGTCAGCAACTGCAAACCATTAAGGAAGAACTAGCTGCTAGACAACCGAGATTAATCAATCGCTCTAGGCCACTGCTGCTTCACAACAACGCAAGACCACACTCTGCACAACAATCAACCACTAAGTTAGATGAGCTACAATTGGAATGTCTGCGACATCCACCATACTCCCCGAACCTTGCTCCAACAGATTACCATTTTTCCGGATTTTGGACAACTTCTTACAAAGAAAAAAAATCAACTCCGATGCAGCAGTCCAAACCACCTTCAAAGAATTTATTGATTCTCGCCCCCATGGTTTTTTTAGTAAAGGGATCAATGAACTACCTATGAGATGGCTAAAGTGCATAGATAACAACAGTGCATACTTTGATTTATTAAATATTTTTTAGACAAAAAAAGTAAAATAATACAAAATGCCAATGTCATATATAACCTAATATATGCAATGCTCATCCTGGCAAAGTTAACTAGGCACCCCATGCTCTGAGCAGCCTAGCTGCATAGCCAGGGGTCCTAAGATGAAGAAGAATAATACATTTGTAATATTTATTTCCATTCACATTTCGTGTTTATCATGTTTCTTAATTACAATGTAATAAATAAATATATAGTCCTAACCGGTTGTAACCATATTATTGTTTAAGGTAAATGTCACTTATTACGAGGAAATTTATTTATTTAACATACACACCTACAATATACATATATAAAAAATATATATATTTTACTGAGGTATTATTTGAAGGGAGAAATGTTTTTTTTAAATATTTTTAATAGCATTTAATTGTTGGGATATGTATGTCATTACTAAGTATAATAATATTCTACTGTACTTACATTGTAGGTAGAGCCATTGTTGTCTTCATATCTTGTTTGAATCGATATTGAGAATTTTGGAATAAAAGAACACTAAAAGTAAATGAAACTGTTAATTATATGATCTAATAGCAATTGCATGAAAAGTAGGATTCCATTTTATGCAAAAAAAACTACTTACTGTATATTCTTAATGTGAGAATGGCCATGAAAAAAACATATACATTAATAAATTTAAAACAGAATAAAAAATAAATGTTACTATATGAATCAAATTTACCAGTAATTGTAAATGGATAAAAATTCCATGCTTTTTCAGTGACATAAAAAATCTTTGGTATCAGACTTTGGATCCAATAGGGTAAGTGACTGAAATAAAATTAAGGTTATCATCTTAAGTAAACAACACTATTAGAAGATTATAACAAGTGCACTAGACATAACAAACTGTATAATTAATTACTTTATTTACTTTTTTTAATTCACCTTAAAATTAGCAAGCAATAATCAAAAATGTTTCAGTACCTAGACAAATGTATCCTTTTCTCAGTAAATTGACCAACTCCATTTGTCTCATCATTTATTTGTTCATTTGCTACTACCTCAACGCCTTCACCGTTGCTGGATTGTTCAAAGCTGTGTCTGGCTATCATATACAATTGGCCGATACGATACTATCAAGGAAAATATTTTTTACAAAGAAATAAACATAACCAACAAAATGTACAGTCTGTTTCGTTTGTGTTCAAATCATAATATATTTACCTCCTCCACGGTCATGGGCATGCAAATTCTATATTCTTTTGTAAGGACCATTGTTTCTTTCTATTTTCTTTTAAAATATTCTATTACAATTACTACAGTTTTATGTTATATTAACATTGACAATAAAATTTTGACATTGACAGATATCATATCACTTCGCAGATTTTTTTTCTATAAAGTCAAAACTAATTTTGCGCTCAAATAGCGTAGATACACGACGGAAAAGAAAAAAAAGGCAAAACTAAAAAACATACAGGCTATTTTATTTAGTACCTATTTAAAAAAATATAGCATAAAACTAAAAAGTAGATTTTCTTTCTTATTATTTAACTATTTATCTTTTTCACTAAAATATTCTTATATGTATGAAGAATAGACATACTATTAATTAAACTAATAGTAACAGCTAAGTATTTAAAAAGAAATTGGAAATTTAAGTAATTTGTTAACACATTCAATGGAAACCAAAATTAAAGGTATTGTTAAGAATAATACAAAATTATATTACTAACAACTTTATTTTTGACATTAAATTTTTAAAGATATAAGTACAAAGATTCATGTACCTAGGCCTAACAAAATTATAATAGTTAACAATCAGTACACATAAACAGAGGCTAAATCATCATAATCATATGTCCTCTTAAGGAATAAGTCAACTAATGATACACCTGTTATATTATGTAAGCCTGAAGTTATAGGCATTGCAGTTAAATTTACAAAAGTGACATTTCCAGGCTCCAAAGGGCCTAATTTTCTATTTGAAATACCACACCAAAGTAGACTGGAATCCTGAAGTGATCGAAGTTTGATAATTAAATCCAGAGTTCTATCACTAGCATTTACTATTTTGCATTTAAAGTTAAAAGGTTTATCAACTGGTATTTTACTTGGTAAATTTTCATATGTTACTCGTATATCTCCATAATCAGGAGTCATTCGTTGCAGTTGGCTTGTTTGCAATCTTCCTTTTTCGCCTAAATTAGATCTCCATACAATATCTAGTTTCCCAATATTCTTAGCTGCAGCAATTAATTTAATATCTTTTGTTATATTTTCTTTTGGCGTAAGACAGTACAAATACTGGCAGCTCTCTTGTGGCTGTAACAATGTAACATCTCCAAAGACTGACATACCATTATCATCCTCATTTAATGATTTAACTACAAACTGGTGAGAACTCTCCAAAGACACTTGTTCAAGTATTATTGGGCCTGAGGTAATGTTTTGCACCTGTGCTTCAACAAATACATCATCGGACTCAGCATTATAAAACTTGGTCTTAACATCCAAAGGTTTCATTACTTCAAATTTGAAAAACTTTCTGAATGAAGATAATGTATTATAATTGGACATATAAGTGACTTCACAAACTAAAATGTGGGTTCCCAAATCTTTAACTTCATGATGTATCACATCACTAAGAGTTTCATCAACATCTAACATTATGGGAGACTGATTTTGTTGTGTTGATAATGGAATTCTTTGTGAACTTGTTTGCAAGTCAGCCTTGATAGATACACTTTGAACTGGTTGACTTGTTTCATTATGAACACAAACATAACAAGAAAATGTCTCACCCAGGTAAATATTGCCAAAACTTTGAGGCAATAATAGAAACTGTCCAGCAGTTAGAGTTTCCATCTGAACCACTGATGTGGCATCATCTTTTAAAAAGTTATTTAAAATATTACCCGGTAAATCTTTAAAGTCACAAGTGACAATCTTTGGGCTTATCAAAGCCGGCTTAGTGAGCCTCATTACTTTTAAAGCAACCAAGTGGTCAATGACTTCTTTCGTATCCATTTTTGAATGTCTTTTTACTACAAGTTTAAGAACAAATAAGCTTTACATTTTAGCATATATAATCATATTAAACTTTTCAAAACTATCTATTTCCACAATTTTTAGATTTTAACAAAGAAAAAACAACAGAAATATATTAGTGGTTTTTTAAAGATTAACATTACAATTTACACAGGTACGTCAATTTATTATTTATTCTAAAATTACTTTGTCAATGTCAAATGTCAAGTGACTAACTTCTTACTTTTTAATTTTGCCATTATCAAGTCAAAGATTCGAACCATATAGCCTCATTTTAATTATTTAATGTATTGACATTAATTGTAATAAATTGTATTAACCTAGAAAATTAATTTGTTTTAACGTCGTATAGAGTTTACTTACAAAGGTTATACATATTGTTATATCTTAGTTTATTGTTTATGTTTTTCATATATTATATTCGAGCAAATTAAATAATCAAACAATATTTAAGAGTGCAATTCTTTTGTGTATTTATTATGTTACAGTTATGATGACACATTTTTAAATTAAATATATCTCATAATATTATATAATTGCATTATTATTCTCAAATATCAACCACACATATTATATAATTTTCATCGATAACAGCATTGACAATGTAAAAAAATATACAAAGCCAAGATTAAATAGTGGTTGTAATATAAAAGATCAATAACAGATAATTTCTAAAACGCCTGTAGTATTTCAAAATGATTTATAATCTTTGTACCTACTCATTGTTATTGCACTTATCGCCCTCTATTGGATGAAAGATTTACTTCATATTTACTTTTCGTTTCTCTCGTATCTAATATCTATTTTTGCAATAAAATAAAGCCTATTTTTATCAAACTAGATTAAAAATACATGATTTGTAACACATTATGTTTAGTGGAACATATATGTTGTATTTAATGTATTTATAAGTTTTTGTTTAGATTTAACATTGATAGTTTTTCGTTGCTGTATCAAATAATCTGATGTGGCCCAATCATGTTAAGTTACAATAGTGCCTAGATTGTCCATTTACTATCTAAGTTATATTATGCAATTATTGTGATCAAGTTGTTAAACATGGCATATCAAACACTTTTACAAGAATATATGCTTGTGCCACCTGTAACAAGAGTTTACACAACTGCTTGTGTGATTACTACTTTGGCTGTGGTAAATTAAATTGAAAACCAATTGAATACACCGTGAGGTAAAAAGCACTAAACTAATGCTAATTCATTTACATTGCAGCAATTGGATCTTGTGTCGCCATTTAACCTATATTTCAATCCAATAGTTATTCTGCAGAGATACCAGTTATGGAGATTTATTACAACATTCCTATTCTTTGGAAACTTAGGATTTAACTTTTTTTTCAATATGATTTTTACATATAGATATTGTAGGATGTTGGAGGAAGGCTCATTTAGAGGAAGGACTGCTGATTTTGTTGTTATGTTCATTTTTGGTGGTGTCCTAATGATTGTATCCTTTTATCAACATATTTTTCATACATCATACATGATTTAGAATAGATGAAATTATTAAACAATTTATTTGTTGATGATCTGTTCTGTCTGATATATGATACTATAATATTGAGCTTAAAATATATTATAAAAACTGATTTTCCTTAGTATGTTACAGCTATGTGCATTCTTTGTTAATTTGTTATTTTTAGGACAAGCTTTTACTATCATGATTGTTTACATATGGTCAAGACGTAATATATATGTAAGGATGAACTTTTTTGGGTTAATGAATTTTCAGGTAAAATAATTTCTCTTGTAGAATTTTCACCTAATTGGAATTATAATCTTTGCTTAATATTCATTCTAATCTATTATATATATAGAGCTCTAATAATCTATGCATTTATTTGTTTCAGTTTGTTTTATAATTTAGACATATATGTGTTGGTAATGTTGACAAATACTTTAAATAATTACAATTCATTTAAATTTTTAGGCACCATACTTGCCCTGGGTTTTACTCGGTTTCTCAGTCTTATTAGGAAATGCAATATCTGTGGATTTGGTAGGAATGGCCATCGGTCACATTTATTTCTTTATAGAAGATGTTCTTCCAAATCAAAGAGGTGGCCAGAAAATATTAATAACACCAATGTTTTTGTAAGTTTCATAATTCATAAAAAATAATACAAGTAGATTTAATTATAGGATTATTTAAATCCAAACTTTTTTGTATATCTGATGTGTCAACTCACCTATTAAATAAAAAAGCAATTATTTATCCATTTCAGAAAAAAGCTGTTTGATCCAGCCCCCGAAGAGGCAGATTATGTGACATTGCCAGATTTTCCCAATGTCCAACCAGGTGGATTTAACTGGCAAAATGAGAATCGTGAAGTACCAGATAATAATGAAGAAAATAGATAAGAATAAAAATGTTCAAATTTTAAATAAAAATAAATTAATATATCAAGCCAAATATTTATTTTATGAATTTCTCTATTTTATGTACAATTTCTAACTATTAAATTGTATGTCTTCTATTTGGATTATTTTTCATTTAGTTTATTTAGCACAAAACAAACCTATAAATTGCTCTTTGTATTTGCTTTATTATTATTGATAAAATAGGTCAGTTATTTGTGATTATATATTACGAAAAATAAGTGTTTCATTTTTTGTTTAGTATAAAAAAGAATATAAATCGAAGATAATATGATGCTATAAAAATATAATATTTTCACACAACTGACATAAAATATATCTATATTAAATAGATATTAAATAAATTATGTTTTTATTTTAATTCAATTCAAATGAATACAAAAATAAATGTTGGGAAAAATGGTACATACTAGTGATTTGTCGGATAACCGTTTACATATCCGAAGAAGAAAAAAAGATTATATCCGATGTGTCCGTTACTTTTTGGTGGATCATTTATATAATTAAATTTTATTACGTATATGAAATTCTATATAGATATATAATATATATAAATATTAATAATACTTATGTTATATATTAGCAATACTTTTAAATTCTATTTTACGTCATATATTTGGCACATTTATATTGTTAAAGTTAAATTTATAAGCACTCATCGTTGTAAGTTACTAATTATCTTATAACATACTTATAAGGTACTAATTTAATTGATGCAACCTCAAATATTTGTGATATAATTATTTAATTAAAATTATTAAATATTTAAACATTTGTTATAGAAAGATATAAGAAAGATTACATTTTTTTATAAGGACATTAATTTTCCTTATTCGTGTCCGTATCCGCGGAAGTACATTTTAACGATCCGGCACATCACTACATACATACACACAAAAAAAAATTGGCATTTTCACTGCAATAAGGATTTAAAATACAATTTTATGGAAATAAATAAAATAATAGAAGGCATTAAAATTCAAACAAAATATATATTTAATTTAAATTTATTTATTTCTCTACACACTCCTTTTTTGCACGAATTTCAAATCGTTTAACAATTTATTTATAATAGACAGTAGTTTTACCATCATTCCTCATGACTCAACCAATTCAATAAAACATATAATTAATTAATATTTAACTACAAAAGACGTATTCCAAAATGCACCTTATGTTATATTGAAATTTACACAAGAATTCCTTTTTCATCAATAAACTTTTAACCAATGTTTTGTTGTGTGATAAGTTTTATTAGAATTCGACCCAAGTTTTCAAACCCTAAATGTATTAATTGCAACGAATCACGTTATAGTATGGATTTTAGGACGACAAATGGGGATCCTGCTGGTAAATATTCACCTTTCATGCTAATAAATACTTGCACTGCAGGATGTACAAACAACTCCTAACACGTAAATATGATCATAGGATAAAGATGTTTTGCCCATATGTGTGTAATTACACTGGCTAACTCGGGAAAACAGCAATAATAAGTTTTGGTATTTGGCGGATATTATTAATTTGATCTTTGTGATTATTTTAGTTGAACACTATTTGCAAGCTAATTTGATATTTCCTTTGTAGCAGCTACTGTGTCTAAAAAAAGTGTTTCTGTGAAGTGCAATTTAGTAATATTTTGATAAAAAAGAAAAAAATAAAGATTATTACGTTGTTGGGATCTCTATAAAATTCATTATTCCTTGATTATAACATAAACAGTTTAGATATGGCAAAAAAAAATTAATGATATTTCATAATTTATAATAATACAGAGACGCTAATAACAATCGTAAGTCGCACCCGCAGCATTTAGTGACATACATTCAATTATTATTAAATGTTATACGTATAGTAAAATATAAACTGAGTGTAAATTGTGTCAAGTTGTCGAATACATACTTGTTTAGATTAAAAATGTATAAAAAGGAATATAAATAACACTACAAAAATCTGTTAGTTGCGTTGTAATAATTGCGTTGAAAAATCTCAAATTGACATATTAACAAATATAGCTAAATAATCAGTCTTCATTCAAACATCAAACACACATTTTATACAATAACAAAATAATCACAAAAAAATATCGATGTTCTCTTTTTACAATATTTATTACATTTACTAAATTACATTATTTATAAACATTCCTCTGTACCTAAGGTTACACATTTGTTCATACTCATCTCTAGATGTATAAGAGTATACAGAAATTACTAGAGAGGGTAAGAGTTGCTCAAAAAGCTTAGATACAACACAACCCAGGCATACTTTTAAACTTTATAATCAGTAATGTACTTGATTCATACTTAAAATTTCCTCTGCATATTTAGATGAATTTTATATACACATTTGATTAACAAATATTGCATTTATGCATACACAATTATTCGTCCAATATGTTAGTTACCACATATTTTTTTATCATAAACATCACAATACATACACAACTAACAACAAAATTGTAATGGAAATGAATAACAATCAACAATTTCTCCGTTTCTGCATAGTAAAAATATCACCGAGTGACTAGTGCTCTAGTGTCTGTCAATGGTAAATTCATTTTGCATCAGATCATATAAACCCTTTAAAATGTTATCGTTTTTTGTACAATGAAAAATGATGACAACACTATTATTAAATATAATAGAAACCAATATTGTATTTTTTTTTTGGTGTCGTTGTTTAAACTAATGTTGCAAATTATTTTGAACTAATCTGTTTCTCAAATAATCTAATAAATCACATAGTGACATTTTCATAGTGCTACGATAGCCAGTAGCACCGTTATGTCGTCCGGTTTTCCACCTGCAAAGAAAATATATATAATTATGTATAGTTAATGATTTGTTTGATAAAAATAATATGAAATCAAAAAAATATTTATTAAGGTAGGCTTATAAAAGCAACATTGAATCCCTATGTTAACACTATATAGTTAAATGTAAAGCTACCACCCGCGCCGGTTCGGAATGTAGATTCTACCATAAAGAAATGGGAATAAACTAAGTACTCTTCTAAACTAAATAAGTATGCTGATAACATTATTATTAGCAGAATAATTGCATGAAAATCAACGCCAAATATTAACTCCATTTTATTATCAAATAAATAATTATAGCCTTTTTGCAACCACAGGAGGAATAAAGATATAAACAACTTTGAAGTGGCGCGGTATCGATACCTTGAATAATTAGTTATGGATACGCAAAAAATAAGCATGAGATGGCCCAGAGGTAAGAACGCGTGAATCTTAATCGATGATCGTAGGTTCAAACCCGGGCAAGCACCATTGAATTTTCATGCGCTTAATTTGTGGTTATAATTCATCTCGTGCTGGACGGTGCAGGAAAACATCGTGAGGAAACTTGCATGTGTCTAATTTGATTGAAATTCTGCCATATGTGTATTCCACCAACCCGCATTGGAGCAGCGTGGTGGAATAACCTCCAAACCTTCTCTCCAAAAAGGGAGAGGAGGCCTTAGCCCAGCAGTGGGACATTCACAGGCTGTTACTGTACTGTACGCGAAAAATGGCGTTTTAGAATGTCGCCGAAGTCGTTATCAGAACTTTCCGCCATCTTCATTTACTTCTCGTTACTGTAAGATGTATGTGGGCATTTTTTTTTTAGTTTGCACTATTGTGGTTTAGGGTGTCCCCTGTTTAAAATAAAAGATTACATGAAATTCTAGTATCTATACGAGTATTATGTTAATAAATTGTAAAGTTTAATTGTTATTATTTATATTGATAATATAAACAAATTATTTAATTGTTGTATATTAAAAATAAAATAGTATTTAATGATCGATTAACCCATATTTTGCTATGTCCCATTCGATAGTTGTCAGGTTTGAATACCATTGTGTCTAAAATCTGGCTTTCTTACCATCAACCGATAGTTTTATTGAAGAAATAATGAAACCGTCTTCTGATTGTCATATATGTATTATTACCATTAGTTATCCAAAAATTTAAATTAATTATTAAATTTCAACCTAAAAAACCGCCCACTGTGGAAAATTCAACTGATACGTCATTTTCTCAATAAATATACCAAAATATTACTGCGATTCCGGTTTATATTTTAAGACTAACAACCCTACGGTAACATTCAACAGACCGCTATTTTGTGTAAGCAAGCATTAGTTTCGTATAAAATTGTACCGCATCTCAGTTGCGTGCGTTATGGATTTCCACTGTTTACTCGGTAAGTAACTCATATAAGAATTATACATTTTCAGAACAATAAAAATATCTGTTTATCTAAAATGTGGTAATTTGATTGAACTTAGTAACTCATTCTCAGAAATTTGCAAAATAATTGTTGTAACCGAACAATCCGTTACGTCCGCTGAGAAATCATTTTTCAGCGGAACAGTTTTCTTAACTCAATAGAAACTAAATCCGCGTTTACATTGCTAAAATATTTTAATCCTCAAAATGATATATTTACCCGACTGCCCTGAAGGAGGGTAATGTTTTTCGATACATACATAATATACACATGTATCTTTGGCATACTCTGTAACCTAAACAGCTCGATGGTTTTTAGTATTTGTTTTTTTTTCTATTCAGTCGGATAATTTAGTTTTTTCCTAAAAATATTTTTTATCTTGTGTATTAAGATTTTTATAATCTTTTAAAATTGAAAGTGGAGCCGTATTAAATTAATTATTTAATAAAATTAAATTAGAAATTTTATAAATCAATTTAAACTATATAAAATAAAGCCTTAATTAATGTTTATTAAGACACATACTAACATATTATTGTTGTAGATATTGAAATGGAACTCATTGCGAGAGTAAGAAAATAAATGAGCTAACGGAAGATGAAATAGAAAAGAAGCGAAAGAAGTGATGAGAACAGAAACGTAAATAGAAAGAAAAACCAGTTTTAAATAATCAAAATACTACACTATCTGCAAAAAAAATTAATCTACAAGAAAAAAACGAAAAACGAATAGGAAGAGATTAGTTCAAAACTACAATAATGCCCTAAAAAATTCTAGTGTTAAAAACGGCACAAACAAGCAAGAAAACAATTGTATTGTTACAAAATAGTAACTTAAAAAAAATCCAGTCTAAATGAAAATATGGATATAATGAAAACCAGAGAAGTTTTGAAAAGTTAGTAAATAGAAATTTAGGTAGGTAGCTTAGAATAAAATTCAATGCTTTTATATACAAATGTGTACGACTCTACATTTTCCACCCCCGTTCCATAGAGTGACGGTCCACCAAAGAATACACAATTGACTGTTAAATATTTCTAAATAATAATGGACAAAGCTCAAAGTATCTTTTACATTTGTTGTTATGCAATTTTATTAATTTTATCATTTACTTATAATATTATTTGGATCTCAAATTAATGCCAAAAATGATGAAATATAAGTCTGTTTTTGTCGTTTTATAACTCAGAGGATGTACAATTGTTGATCATATTTTGATAAGTGCTTATAATGAAAAAATAGGAGAAGATTTGTAATAAGTACTTTATCTTGTTACATATATATATGCGTTTTGAATATTATATTTTTATTTTACTCTAAAACCAAGGCAAAATAGTACGTAACTATAACAGTGGACGAAAATATCAGGGTCGGACGCATTTAATTCGTAGTATATGATAAACTACAGTGTTTTGCGTGATTTCTGTGTTTTTATGATAATTTAGACATCACTGATTTAATTAATGTTAATATTATTGCATAAAACATATGTACTAAAAAAAAATACCATTTTTTAAAATCACGCAAACTTTTAAAAAAATGCCCATATGCTATTCCTTACCATCGATGCGTTATTCGGTTACACGTATGCTATTTAAGATGTTAAATCTGTATTCTGTTATTATACTGGCACCAATTAAACCGAAAAAAATTACGCTTTACAAAACTACTTCCTCAACAAACTTTTCGGCCATTGCTTGGTAAAAGCAAGCGGTTACAAGCGCACGCAAAGTTGGTCAGCGAATTAAACTATTTAAAAATGCAATTATACAAATACTATAAGCAATGTGCGTTTCGGTAAAGTATAATTTTAATCCGGGGGTGTCATGTCAAAGGACCTAAGGGATTGTTTCAACGCCTCAAACCTTAGGCGGGTAAACCAGACACTCGCCTCAGATCCCTTATAAATGGGTTTAGTAAGTGAAATATGACATTTATATAAATAGTATGTGCAGAAAGAAGTTATGCAAGGGGCATTTAGGTAGCGAGTAGGTAATCAAACGAGATTGTCAAAGTACCTAAATACCACTTTGCTATCGAGGTCTATGAACACTGATAGTCACCAATAGCATCGATGCCATTCTGTCGCGCGCTCTTCGCGAACGGCGACATGTAGCACCCGTCGAAGGAGAGGTTGCGGGCCATCCACGCGATGGAGTTGGCGACGGCCTGCAGGCGCTGCGCGTCGCCCTCCAGCGCCTGCGCGCGCCGCATCTCCGCCACCAGCACCGGCTCCGGCACGTTGTCGAACACGCCGTCCGTCGCCACGAGGATCACGTCACCGCATTCCACCTTAAACTCGGCCGTTTCCGCTGATTCTGGCCTGTAACGTATAAGAAATTGTATTTATGATTTCGGTACTAGAAAATGTATACCAGCTGTTCTTGGTTCCGCTTTGATTATTTTATACCGTTGCCATTATTTTATATAATGGGAATATTTGCATTTATTCATTGCATTATGCAAATAACAATTATATTATCAAGCTTATACCATGCATTACACTTGCTTTTAACCTCAGTTCATTATTTCATTATATGAGTCTGTTCTCGTCCCTAATTAATTAATGATATTATGTAATTGTTTATTATTTTGTGTTAAAGAGATTTTAACTTGTTCAATATAGTACTTTATAGAATCACAATTAAATACGTACAATACAGCAATAACATGCACATAAGGTGTAATATGAGTTAAAAAGATTAGTACTAGCAAAATTGCAAACATCATCATTTTTTCATCGATTTTATTTATATGCTTAAAAATCTTAAACATGTGTACGTTGACAGACGAAGGTAAATATTTATGCGAGTGCGAGTTTATAAGGATAACGGGGGCAAAAAATTCGAAAACCTATTCTTGGAAAAAATTATAAACTTAGTAACTGTCAAAAAACTAAGAAATAATATTAATTTTCTGTTCAGATAGGCATTCATAATAGAAGATCGTCTAAGGTGTCAAAAACGACCTGCGACTATAACTCGACAATCCGTATATTGTTGAGCTATTGACGTATAAATTATAAAAGAACATGTCACATAGAAATAATAATACTTGAAAAGAATATTTATTCGATTGTGATAAAATTAAATGCTTTAAAAAAATAATATGACTTATGGGTTTCTTTGTGAATAATTTGATACCTACATTGTATTTGAACAACGCAATAAAATAAAATCTTATTGAATAATATTACATAGCAATCATATGATTCCATTATTGTTCTTAAGTTTGGGCTTTCGGCTCAATATCATGTTACGTTCAAAAATATCGGTTTTAAGAATTTGGTCAGAATTATAAACAATTTATTGGATTTCTTAATAATCTCCTTCTTAATTTTCTCTCGAACGTACAGCACGAAAATACTTAGTGTCTTAAATAAATTACAGATAAGATAGTATTCATCCGCTGCGATCAGTGTGGTTCGAATCAAAACCTTGCCTTGTTATCTTATAATATGTTTTTGTATTCGTGTTCTCATTATGTAAAAATATACATGAATTTTATTAAATATTTGTGAACTAAAATAAATATAATACCATTCTACAAATTAAACAGAGCACGTGAGTTTTGTTCGCTGGCTTATATCCAACAAACTAAAAATTCTAATATTAGTGCACGCAGAAATACAACAACGTTGTTTGTGTATTGAGACCACATGATCGCTTATGTTAAGAGTCAAAATATTGGATAAACAACCGGCAGTCATAAGACTTGCAGTATTGACGATACCTATTTGTCAAAAAGCCGACGAGGCGTGAGACGATAGACTTGCAAAGTATGTCATGATTCATGACGTAATCGTTTATGTAATATTTATAAGAAAATCGCGAGAAATTTTATAATATAAAATAATTATAAATAAGTTATTATTTATAATTATTGATGAATTAATTAAATCCAGTTGTATAAAAATCTAAACCTATAAAAACAGTTAACTAATAATCCTTCTCTTCAAAAAGGGAGAGGCCTTAGCCCAGCAGTGGGACATTCACATGCTGATACTGTAATAATAATGAGTCAAGTTATTATTACCAAAATAAATTTTATGGCGCCAATTCGAATTACAGCAATGGCGAAAGGAAATTCTATTTCTGACTGCGATCTAAAAGTTTACACACTGGCTAAATTACACAATGGCAAAGCTTTATTGCAAATTTTGTTTCGTAAAAACTTATTTAACACACAATTTTGAAACAATGAGTTTAGATTTAAAATGTTAACATACCATTCAAAACATGAATAGGAAACATTTCCGTTTGAGAAAATTAATTTTAAATTTATAGCTGCGTATAAAAATAAATAAAATTTTAAGTCACATGATTTGTAACATCTTTAATATTTTGACAACATTTTTTCAATAAAATATTAGGTTAATATTTTCCAGACTTTAAAAAGCTAATTGTGAAATAATGACAAATATTAATTTATTTTACTTTAATGTCAAATGAAGAATTATTTTAAATAACAATTTAAATTACAAAAGGTGTGACATATATCACATTACCTCAATTAATATAATAAAAACATAACATCATTCTAATTATTTATCAAAATAAAAACCCTTATGAGTACACTTTTCAACCTTATCTATATTGAAGTAACCTTTTGCTATTAGAAGCATAGCATCTATAACTGATAAAATTGTTTTCAAACAAGTGAATAACATATTGCATTTGCAAATATTATACATCAAATATTATATATATTTCTATATAAATAGATGCACACTTTAAATATAAATCAAATGTATTTATATATATTATATATTTATATAATATAAAATATAGTTGACGTTTTAAATATATCATAATTTATGAGTATATTTAGTTAGTAGAGTATACTTCTCTAATTATCCTGAAACTAATAAAGGATTTTATATATATATATAAGAAATGATACAACTAATTTCTATCATTCTTTCAACATGGGCAATCTAATGGGAAAGTTTCAGTGTAAAATGAAATGTAATAATGTCTATTAATTCTTATGTACAGATTTATAGATATAATAATTGTACATAAAGATAATATTGTATGTATTTGAGCACTATTTATAGCACAAGTCATTAGCTATTGTTTAAAATTATATTCCTATAAATTATGTTTATTCCCATTATATATAAATAATACTGAACTTGCGAAATTTCTATGTGAAGTATGTAAAAAAAATTGTTTCCTATTCAACAATAATATTTTTAAAATTACATTTTCATTGGAGTACATTGCTATGAGGTTATTACTCCCTATTTTTTTTATGATAACACTCCAAGAAATATTATATTGTTTAGTCATTAAATCAATAAGTAAATCATGAATGAATATAACACCTAGGTAAACAAATTTGTAATAAATGTCAGTTTAATAAGTTCCTATTAGATAGTTGATTTTAAAATGTAAACACACACACAACACACAGACAACACTAAGTATAGTCCATAGGTAAAAAATGGTATGTGCATTTATATGCAAACTCCTATTTTATTTATCAAAAACAATATATATAAAATAACAAAATCAGTTGGAAGTTGAATATTAACCATAATATAAAATCATATTATCCATACCTATCACTGAGAACATTCTGATCATGTCCAGGAGGTGGCAGGCTTAATTGATAAGGTGTGTTGAAGTAGTGCTGTTGTTCATGAGACCGGTGCACAACACGGCCACCACGTACAACCATAAAACCACTGTCCCCAATGTTGGCAGCACGCATTATACTCTCGCTGCGGTCTAAAATCATTACACATGCTGTGCTGCTACCTGTTGTATCAAAAAATTACACTGGTAACACTGATATGACTTTACCATTTTATTCATATACAAATAGTCTACTCAAACTTAAGAGAAATGAAAATAGAGGCAACAAATCATTTTTGTGACCATAAAAATTGAAAAACTAAGATAAATTGAAAAAATTTAATTAATAATTAAGCTAAATGTATTAAATTTATTTAAAAAAGCATTACCTAAAATGGGTTTTTTATGTTCTAAAAGCTCATAATAAGACTTGGCCAGCAGGTCTCCTGGCTCTGACATTTTAAAGTGGCCCATTCTGACCAGTCTTTCACATGTCCTCATAAGATATGATGAGAACTCTCCAGGATCAATTCCATATGCACGCCAGCCTCCCACTCCATCAGCAACACCTATTATATAGCAATATAATATAAGTGTACTAAAAATGCACTACTTTTAAAGCAACAAGTCAGCAAGACAATATCAAAGTTTTAAAATACTATCATAACATAAGTAAATATGATATAAGAAGGTAAATATCAAGTCAAATTCTTATTCTATTCCAAATCTCAATAATATTTTGAAAAAATTTTTAAAATTTTTTAAATAATAGGTGTCAATTAAAAATTGAACAATTTGAAGGATTTTACATTATGCAATGGGTATGAATAAAGGTATTTTTCTTATAAACATCATCCATCCTACAAGGTAAATGTTAAGAAATAAATAAAAATTAGGATTTATTCTCATTTATTAGTATTTTTTTAAACTCGGTGTAATTTATGAATGTTAAGTATATTGTACCAAAATTTTGTAAATAAAGTATATAAGCATGTAAATCGAGACCCAAAAAATTTTTTAAATGATCTAGAAATTATATTTTTTTGTCTTTACAATAAACCTTCTATTTTCATAATTCGTGTGATTAATTAAACCTAGAGGATTTGTTTGATACGCTTAATCACAATGAAATTTAGGTGAACTACTCACCAATAACATCTGCATTGTTGAAATTTGTGGAAAACCATGCGTCGTCTCCGAATTGACCCTTATGGGATCTTCCATTAGCTATGTCTTTAGGAAATCCACAAACTACTGACACTAAATACGGATGTTTCTTTTTAGAAACGTTTAATTCAGCAGCACTCGAAAAACTTGTGAGTCCATTTCTAATAGCACGTGATAGCACTCTGCCTGTCCAGTATACAGACTGCATCATTCATTAGTTGTTTTGTACTTTGAATCCAGGCTCCATTTACAAATTCATAACCAAAATTATTGAACCCATATTGATAATTTAAAAAAAACACAACTAAATAAACACTATGCAGAAAGCTAAGTCTATTTACGAGTTATTAACTGAGCAAAACAGATGTATAAAAATTAGTTAATTCAGAATTTAGACGTATTTTGACGAATCTTGTGACTCTCGACTGACTGCTGAAAAAACGCAAACGAATGATGTCAAATCGAGTAACCAAAGACATCTCATTATTCGCCACAGATTAGTAAAATGCCAAAGGCCAGTGATTGATAAATACTATTCTCTAATGCTGCTGCTCTATCTGCGTCATAAAGAAAACAAAGTGTGGCCGCATGGGGTGAAGTTATGAGTACCGCTGGACTCAGGGATCATTTGCTGTATGGGCAGTCAATTGAGTAATGAGATTGAGTTAACAGTACTAGTTAGCGCAAGCAGGCTGATATAATAACGAAACCTAAAACGTCAGCTCCTCGCCTAAAATTCTAAAAGATGAAAATACAACCCCACATAAAGTACTGCTCTCATCTCTGGATGGGAGAGATGGCACTTTACGTCTTCTGTCGCATTTTTTACGGAGATTGCTCTGAGGAACTGTTTAGATTAATCTCAGGCGCTGAATTACACCACCGGACATCGTGTCTAAATTCTAAATTCCATCCATACTATGTCCATGTCTGGAAATCCACTACTACAACGCTATTTTTAAAGCATTTCCTGCCCCGCACAACCACCCTGCGAAACCATATTTCCGGCGAATTTTTTGAACCGCTATGACATAGAAACCTTCAAGAAAAGAGCCTACTCATTCCTTAAAAACCGGCAATGCACTGCCAATTACTCCGGTGTTGCAGGTGTCTTTGGATAGTGCTAATCACTTTCCATCAGGTGAGCCTCTTGGTTGGTTGCCCCCCTTTTACATAAAAAGGGTTTCTTCCAGTAACAGTTTATTTTATTACAAGTAGGCTCCTGACATCGCTATGTGACCAATGCCATAGTAGGTTTGCATCCTTCACATTCGAGATTGTTAATTTTATTTGCACTTTCACCAGAGCCAAATTTACAATAATATGCCGCGGCTCTTTAATGTAACTATCGCGCCCTATATTTTTTCACACATGTTATTATAATCATTCAAAGATTATTTTAGTACAAAAAAAATACAATTTTTTTAATTTACATCTTCCTAATCCATATTGTATTTAATTAATGAAAATACAGCAAGAACTATATAAAATAAAAAGTTTTTTAAACTATGAAAGATATTCATAAAACCTGAAGCACTCAATTTTGATGATCAAGATATTATGAACTGTGAACCAATGTGAATGTATTATGAAATATTTATTAATCTGTACATTCTTTATTGATTATAAAACATGTTACCATAAATTGAAATAGGTAGATAATTAAATGTTCTGTAAATTCAAAGACTTGCCAGCTTAACAAAAGTCTAGACAGTATTGCATTTATAATTCATTATAAAATGCTAACATTTTTTTTTACCTAATTTTGTCAACTTTTCTTATGCTAAAACGATATTATTTTTAAATTTTAACCGAATTCTAATTTTACTATTTCTTAATTTCCAGACCTATAACACTGAAATGTTTAAAATATCATATGTTTTATTTTCATTGAAATTATTACACCTTAAGAAGATTTGTAACTAGCATATATCTGGCATAGATCTATACTTACAGCTAAAAATATATACAAAATATAATATTGTCATTAAATCTAGTATGTATTCAGTTTATTTTAATTCATTTGTTTAGTTTTTTCAAAGTTATATTAGTATATTTTAAGTTAAAATAATATATGGCGGTTAATTTATAAAATGTATTAAATATTGTTGTCTTATTTTGACATTTTTTAATAATTTGGTGGTTTGGCTTTCTTGTAAGCTCTGTTCTAATTTAAACTAGTAACCTATTTATTTCGATATTGATCCATAAACAACCAATTTGTAGTCTGACGTTTCAATTTCATAGATAATATGGGAAGGCGTTGTAGAAGAAAGATCAGTGGCCAAATCGGAAATAGTATTTAATGACGGCGACTAAAGTGTAAAGCCGGAATTAAAGCCGAAGCTTTAATATTTCGCTTTATATATCGTTATAGTTTTGATTCGGAATATTATTCTCATAAGTTAAAAAAAAGGCATAAAACTGGTGTTCGATAAGTCTCTTGGCAATATGCCTGCCGTTAGGGGAGATGGTATGCGAGGGCTCGCAGTTTTTATATCTGATATAAGAAACTGTAAAAGCAAAGAAGCAGAAATTAAAAGAATTAATAAAGAGCTGGCTAATATCCGAAGTAAGTTCAAAGGCGACAAAACTCTTGATGGCTACCAGAAAAAGAAGTACGTCTGTAAACTTCTGTTTATCTTCTTGTTGGGTCATGATATCGATTTCGGACACATGGAAGCGGTTAACTTACTTTCATCCAACAAATATTCCGAGAAACAAATAGGCTACCTATTTATATCGGTTTTGGTGAATACTAATAGTGATCTAATTAAACTCATTATTCAAAGTATTAAAAATGACTTGCAGTCTCGAAACCCTATTCATGTGAACCTTGCACTTCAATGCATAGCAAACATTGGTAGCAAGGATATGGCTGAAGCTTTTGGTACTGAAATACCTAAGTTGCTTGTTTCTGGTGATACAATGGATGTTGTAAAGCAATCTGCTGCTCTATGTTTGTTACGGCTCTTTCGGAAATCTCCTGAAATCATCCCTGGGGGGGAGTGGACATCAAGAATAATCCATTTATTAAATGACCCACATATGGGTGTTGTTACTGCAGCAACATCACTTATAGATGCACTTGTGAAGAAAAATCCAGATGAATACAAAGGTTGTGTTACACTCGCTGTTGCTCGATTAAGCAGAATAGTCACTGCTAGCTACACAGATCTGCAGGATTATACCTATTACTTTGTTCCTGCTCCATGGTTATCAGTAAAACTATTGCGGTTGTTACAAAACTATACACCACCATCTGAAGAGCCTGGAGTGAGGGGTCGCTTATCTGAGTGCTTGGAAACAATCTTTAATAAAGCTCAAGAGCCTCCAAAGTCAAAAAAAGTACAACATTCAAATGCAAAAAATGCTGTACTTTTTGAAGCGATAAGTCTCATTATTCATAATGACAGTGAGCCTAATTTGCTAGTTCGAGCATGCAATCAACTAGGACAATTTTTAAGTAATCGGGAAACTAATCTGAGATACTTAGCTCTTGAGTCTATGTGTCATCTTGCAACATCCGAATTTTCTCATGAAGCTGTGAAAAAGCATCAAGAAGTTGTAATACTTTCAATGAAAATGGAAAAAGATGTATCTGTGCGACAACAAGCAGTAGATTTGCTGTATGCTATGTGTGATAAAACAAATGCAGAAGAAATTGTACAAGAAATGTTAGCTTATTTAGAAACAGCTGATTACTCCATAAGAGAAGAAATGGTACTAAAGGTAGCCATATTAGCTGAAAAGTATGCTACTGACTTTACATGGTATGTGGATGTTATTTTAAATCTTATTAGAATTGCTGGAGATTATGTTTCAGAGGAAGTGTGGTATAGAGTCATTCAAATTGTAATAAATAGAGAGGAAGTCCAAGGATATGCAGCTAAAACTGTTTTTGAAGCTTTACAGGCTCCAACTTGTCATGAAAATATGGTTAAAGTGGGAGGATATATTCTTGGTGAATTTGGAAATTTAATAGCTGGTGATACCAGATCATCTCCACTAGTCCAGTTTGAACTTCTTCATTCCAAGTATCATCTGTGCTCTGCAGCAACAAGAGCACTTTTGTTGTCAACATATATCAAGCTTGTTAATTTGTTCCCAGAAATAAAAAACAGGGTACAAGAAGTTTTCCGTGCAGACTCAAATTTGCGCTCTGCTGATGTAGAACTACAACAGAGGGCATCTGAATATTTGCAGTTGAGCATTGTTGCCAGTTCAGATGTTTTAGCAACAGTGTTGGAAGAGATGCCAGCGTTCCCAGAAAGGGAATCATCAATATTAGCAGTTCTAAAAAAGAAAAAGCCAGGTCGTATCCCTGATGATGTAAGAGAATCAAAAAGTCCACAACCAAATATTACTCCAGCTCCAGTGATAAATAACATAGCAAATACAAACAGTTCAAGTGCTGATTTACTTGGATTATCCACTCCACCCGGTACAAATGCACCTACTGGAAATGGTTTGTTAGATGTTCTAGGTGACTTATATACCACACCCAAAATAAGCCCAGCTACTGTGCAACAGAATAATATTAAAAAATTTTTGTTCAAAAACAATGGAGTACTTTTTGAAAATGATCTTATTCAAATAGGAGTAAAAAGTGAATACAGGCAAAATTTGGGTAGGATTGGTCTATTTTATGGAAATAAAACACAGTCTCCAATACAAAATGTTCGTCCTGAATTGCATTGGAATGATTTACATAAGCTCAATGTGCAAATGAAACCTATGGAACCAGTATTGGAAGCAGGTGCTCAAATTCAACAAATGTTGACTGCAGAATGTATTGAAGATTTTCTTGATAGTCCTAGCATGTCTGTGTCATTTCTTTACAACAATGTCCCCCAAAAAATCTCTATGAAACTTCCACTCACACTCAATAAGTTCTTTGAACCAACAGAAATGAATGGAGAATCTTTTTTTGCAAGATGGAAAAACTTAGGGGGTGAACAACAGAGAGCCCAAAAAATATTTAAAGCACAGGGATCCATAGATATAACTGCAACACGTACAAAACTAGCTGGTTTTGGTATGCAGTTACTAGATGGTATTGATCCTAACCCTGATAATTTTGTTTGTGCAGGTATAGTGCACACTAGAGTTCAACAAGTAGGATGTCTCATGAGATTGGAACCAAATAAACAAGCTCAAATGTTCAGACTCACTGTGCGATCAAGTAAAGAAACAGTTTCACAAGAAATTTGTAATTTGCTGGCAGATCAGTTCTAATCTTCATATTACGTTCTGTTTATTTGTGTTGGTTATAAGAAACTCTTCACATGACTTGAAATTGCTCTCAGTGTTTATAAAATGATTATATTATAACACTGACTAGTGAAGAATCACATGTATATTTTTTTCCTTAAAGAATTTGTAAACTTTAAATTGCTTAAAAAAGAAATATATTTTTACGTTAATCATTTTATAAAGTTATAAAAAGACAACAGTAATATATTTTGTTAGGTTATTTCTATTGAAATCTATTCCATAACATTTTTGTGTCATCATGTCTATTAATTTATTGATTTAACAGGTATAAAATAACATTTTCGTCATAAGATTATCTTACGTAATTAAGGTATTGTAATGTTGAAGCTTGTTAAGCCTATCTATATAAAATTTGAAATTATAAAATTTATAAACTGCAGTGCAAATTATAGTTAATATAATTATGAATCCAAACATGGTATAAAACTATACCAAAAAAATTTTCATGTGTATATAAGTTTGAATAATTGTTTATTCATTGTATATTTTTTAATTATATTTATAAAGAAAAACCACATGCATTCTACATAGTTTGGTAGCATGGCAGTCAAGTAATTGGCCAACTCAAACAAAATAAGTTATAAAAATGGCAACTTTTCTACTTTATAACCTGTATAATTTATTAATCTTGTCTCACTAAGTAAAATTATTTATTAATGCTAACTTTTAAAAATGACGTAATATTCAAAAAGAAAAATTTATATTTAAATGAATAACGAGATTTAACTGAAATTGTCTTAGAATTGACACAACATGATTACAAAGTGTCATTTAAGATTTTCCTACTTTTGTTCCTTTAATTAATATTCATTATTTTATACGTAATTTTATTTCAATATTTTGTCATAATTTCGTATAAAATGAACACTGCATTATATAAAAGTTTATTAAATTCAAGCAATCGGTTTGTTGTAGAATTGTAAATTAATGGTTATATCAAGTAAATACAAATGTAATGTAAATAAGGTTGGCAAATTGTATTTTTTGAACAATCAACAAATAATTATAAACACTAACTAAGAGTGTTGATTGTTTTATCAAACAAATAAAACGAGCATGTAGGATCGCCGATCAGCTTTCAATTTTTAAATTTGTTATATCAAAAGCAGACCTTCTTATCATCTAGTTAAACAAGCATAAAATGCAACTTTGTGGTACTATGTATATCAGTTTGTTCTAAAATTGTTTATCATTATTCAATTGCGTTAAATATATTTTACGTGTCTGTAGTAGTAATATGATGCTCGAAATTTACATACGCAACATAACATAACGCGTTATAAACGGGTCGAGATTAGTAATAATCCAAAAATGCCATGTACCTCCTCTAGCTCATGTATTTAGAATAATGAAATATTAAAATATTTGTTGAAATGTACTCATGAGTTTATATAGGAATCTCACAAACTTAAAAATTTTATTTTTTTATTTTGGTACCATAAAGTTATTTAGCGATAGTTTAGGCAATTTAGTATAGTGGTACTGAATATTAAATGTTGTTAAAAATATATTAATAGCATGCTGAAGCTTCGTTTGCATGGTAGATATGTTTGAACAATAGTAACAATAAAATAAGTATGTTTAAAAATTATGTATTTAAAGAATTTGCTAAAATATTACATATATGTATATTATGGATTTAAGTAAGAGAGTATAAATGCTTATTGGATACATGCATATAATATATAAGAACTGTGTTTACACCGTAAAATATTATAAGCATGAAAAATTTGAGCATAATTCATTGTAAAACATTGTTTGCTCTTGCGCTTTGAAATTATATTGTATCTTATTAATAATTGTCTAAAATAAATATTTAACCAGTACATATTTCACACGCTCTTTTTTTCCCTTCCCTTATTAAGTAAAGGTGTTAGTTAATACAAAATATTTTGATCAACTTCAGAAGTAACATGACTTATTTTTCTATTAATACATTTACTTTAGATTACTGTTTTAAATAAATATTATCTATTATTTACATTAAATATATGTACACTTTGAGCTAACTTTTAAACAGGCCTCTGGACACTAATGGATTAAACGAAGTGTTATAACTTTAAGAAATTGTTTGTGCACTATTACTCAAAGGTTACGTAAAAATTAGACGTATATTCGCCCTATTTGTTCGCAATTTCTACTAGGGCTTCGTCTCAAAACATTGTTTCCTTGACATGAAGAAATGGGGATTTAGGGATTATTTCCCCGCCCAGAGAATCAGTTTCAGTCATTGAGGTCTTTTGACATTATCACGAGTAAATCACCGGGACTCGATAAGAATAAAAAAGGGAGGCCCTTTTTATTACATCATTAAACTTTTTTTATGCGAAAACATTATCGAAAATTGTCGAAGATTTTTAGAGGGTAAGGCATGCAACCAGTTACTCTTTTAATAAAGCTATAAACCGGGCCCGGTTATATTATTAATTAAATTGCTTAAGAGTAGGTACATGTCCAAACATTTGGAAAATATTAGTTGTTGACAGTGAGTAAATTTTGTCGGCCATACAAAAATGTACTATAAGTGCAATCGGTTTGTGAACATTATGCCTATGAGATATCATGTATAAAAAGTCAACTTACACTCGTAATGTTTTTTATTAAAAAATATATTTGCCTATAACTACACATAAAGACAAAGATTTGTCTTAAGAAAATTTCTTGTCTTAAGTCTATTTTATACTGGATATTCTTCACCGAAGTGATGGACAGATACTGTTAATCAAACCATTCTTCAACATTGGGAGAATTTTCCAGGACGTCGTTGGATTCACTGAAAAAATAACGTATTATATGTTTATATATATATTTATTTTAACTGAATTAAAAACTTAATTTCTAAGTATTTAAATTAATGAAAGCTTATTTGAAAATCCAGCTAAATAGGATAAAAAAGCCAAAATATATTAATTATGTCATATTCTCAAATATGTAACTAAGTAACAAATATTCACAACACATTCAACCTTTCGTATTTATGATATTAGTGCGATTATTATTATTCTAGTAATTAAAGATATATGGATATACTGAATTATTGTAATGCGTCCTTATATAATATATTAGGTGTAGTATTTCGATTTGCTAGTACAACGATATCTTTGGAATGACTTACACGTGAACATGCTACGTATAGTTGCCAATGGCTAAAGCAGCAGCAACAAAAAAAAATACAACCCTTCATATCTTATTAAACTATAGATAAGGATAAAACGAATGCAAACTTTATTAAAGCCTAACTAAGGGATAGGTAACCTTGAAAGTAAAATGCAATAATCTATAAAATTTAAAACAAAATATTAGGTACTTGAGAAGTTAACAGTGATTCTCAACCATTGTGCCGCGGCACTTTTGTTTGTGCCGCGAAATTCTAAACGTGTGCCGACAAATTTTAGACATAATTATGTAAATATTATTAAATAATATGATTTAACAAGAAAAATCCTTTTAACAGGAATAGATATTTAAATCCATAAAATTTTATTGGGTTCGTAATATATTTTACGCAGTGTGTATAGGTAAGTAAATAATTTTTAAACTTATATTTTTCTTTGTGTGCCGCCAATATCATTAATAAAATCGTTAAAAGTGTGCCGCAACAAAAAAAGGTTTATAATCACTGAGTTAAGGCTACAAAATTACAACAAAGTTAATAATTGCAAGCTAAAGCCACAAAGTATTAAATATTATTAATTTAATAATTAAATTTAAATAATCAAAACAATCAGACGGAACGACAGAACAACAACGCAAATTTGACCGAAACGCGAATGCTAATATGTATGGCAGAAGTCACTCTCCTCCGGAAAATTTGGACACCACGATTCAGAAATTGATGTATTTAGCACACCGCTATCAATGGACTAATGGCCACAACATATATTATAACGACAAAAATAATTACGATTTTATAACTTTTGATAGACTCAACCGATTTTGATGAAATTAAATTTAAATGGAACCTCGAAATACATCTTATAATAATTCAATTATTATTATTTAAATTTGTAATGTTAGCCGTTTTAAAGATTAGCCCGGACAAACAGAGAGACAAAATTAAAAAAAATGATTGTTTTCATTTTGGTATCTCGCAAATCTATCGCAAATAAATCGCAGACAGGCACTTCATTTTTTTTTATTTGTATAGAAGATTATACAACCAAAGGCAGATAGAGCGCAGTGGAACATTATAGTGGTGTGTCCTAAGCAAATAAAAATTCAAATTGGCCAATCCTTAACTTTTGAGTTTAAAATAAAAAACAAAAATGTATTAAGAATTGTTCGTCATACATACATATTACTAAAGAAAATAGATTGCAACTTATAAAAAACTAGTAGAAACTCCACAAAATAGAGGATTGTTCCGCGGTCGAAAATTATCTTTGGCAAAGTTGACTATGGATTCATATAAAAATTTCTTTTACTTGATGCGATATAAGACAAGCTAAAAAGATAGAACACTGGTCGAATGTTGATTTCACAGAGGAAAAAACATGGACTGACAACACTGCTGCTTCCACTTCCGCAGTGCCAATGGAGAAATGTGACTCATTACTTGCCATGCGAGAACAGATATAGGATTTATAGTAATAACCAGACCGACAGAACTATCACCGTGACAATGGCGAAAATGTGGATGAGTCACTACTATAGCATATATTCTTCAGAATTCCTCCATACCATTGTTAGTACAATGCCATTGGTCTGATCTGGGCACAAGTCATGGAAACGCTGCTAGAAAACAACGTAACTCCTTTATTAATAGTCCTTACATCACAAGGAAAATGCTAGATCTATTAAAAAAGTTCATGTTAATATGACAACTGAAAACAGGGCGAGTGTCGTCGAAGGAACAAAAAAATGATATTGGAATTGTAATATTACGTTTGATAATTTGATTACGATGGATGGACGATGTGATGGTTCCATTTCAATGTTTAACCTAAATTTATTATCTTATTGATAAACTGCTAAGAAAAAAAAATTATAAATATAACTAATCTGGGAAATATGCCACATGGACCAAATTAACTTTTCATGTTCACATTATTGGCAACTGTTAGCACAAATTGGGGAAATATCCTTTAATAATAAAATTATAATATAATATTTTATTTAATAATCCCTACTTGTTGGGCCTGACTATGAGCAATGTGAGTAACCGCAAACATGCCATGCCACATTGTAAACAGCAATAATTTCAATTAATTTACTATGTGATCATCCACAACAAGTTTCTTACAGAAAATTGTTATGATAATTGGCATCCACGATTTTTTTTTAGGCTTCCCGATGCTACGGGCTACTATGTTTATGCAAATTAAGTAGAAATTCATGAACATCTCAAAATATTAATTAATAAATTACCTAGTGAAATATTGCTTACAAGGACCCGCATTTGTGGGACTAAGAGAGGCGGACATTTAGGAGATACTGTGTTCTATAAATATTTGCTAACTATATATAAACAAATATTTGATCCATTCTCTTTTATAAAATCAAAATTTATAATCAAACAAAGTATTATGCTTTTCGTATAGCTAGTGGTGACGGCGAGGAATATCATCACCCCATTTCATCCCGTGGGGGGCGTAGAAGTCGACCCGAGGGAATATACACCAGAGAACGGGCAACAGCGTCTCTCTGAGTACTATGACCAATTTACTGCGATCGCCAACCCGTCTGCCAAGCGTGGCGATTATGGCACATCCCCCAATGATTGTTAGAACGAAACCACGGCCCCTAGTCCCCAGCAGCCGTGCTATTTCTAGACTTGGTAACAGCTGTGGTAACGGCGGGGCAGAGGGTGCTTAGAATCCAATCCAAATCCGGCAGATTTCGTGTTACCAACACCGACGACCTCTGGCCCTGGCAACATATAACACGCGTACACTGCGGACCGACGAGAATATTATCAAACTGGGAGAAGAACTGAACAGGTTACACTGGAATATCGTGAGATTATCCGCAGTCCGAAGACGGGGAGGATCCGATAATTCTGAAATCCGGTAACCTTCATTACTTCCGGGAGGGTGATCAACTGTCCCAAGGTGGTGTCGGATTCATAGTCCACAAGTCTCTCGTTAACAATGTTGTGAAAAGAGCGAGAGCGTGTCGACTAGGGTGGCGTACCTTATACTCAAAATCATCGGTATTCTTTGTAGGTCATACAGACATACGCGCCGACCTCGACACACTCCGACGATGAAGTTAAGGTTATATATGAGGATTTATCTAGAGCTATACATACCTATAAGACTTATTTAACTGTTGTAATGGGGGACTTTAACGCGAAGCTGGGCGAACGATTCGGTGATGACTTAAAGGTGGGACCACAGGGAATTGGAGACCGCAACCCTCGGGGCCGACTTTATGGAGAACGAGGAACTCTTTATGATGAACTCCTTTTTCAAGAGGTCAGGTCATCAAAACGAAAATCAAAACTTATCCAACTGCAAAGAGGCGTAACACGTGGAAGATGTTTTCAAGCTTCTGGACTGGAATGGAGTTGGCATTAATATCAACGGCGAGTATATCACTCATCTTTGATTTGCCGACGACATTGTGATTATGGCTGTGATCTTTGAAGACCTCGGCACTATGATCTCAGCAGGGTCTCCCAAGAAGGGGGTCTAACAATGAACATTGACAAGACGAAAATCATGTCGAACATCCATGTTGCACCCTCTCAACTCAAGGTCTCAAGGCTCTCAAGTCAAGGTTGAGAATTCTGCACTCGAAGTTGTAGACTATGTTCACCTAGGTCAGATCCTCTAACTAGGTAGGTTCAACTTCGAAAAAGAGATCAATCGTCGAATCCAACTCGGCTGGGCAGCGTTCGGAAAGCTACACGATATCTTTTCATTCCAAATAACGCAGTGTCTCAAGTCGAAAGTCTTCGACCAATTTGTGTTTCCAGTGATGGCTTACGGATCAGAGACGTGGTTGCTCATTATGGGCCTGGTAAAAAGGTTCAAGGTCACTAGCACACAGAGCAATGGAGAGGGCTATGCTTGGTGTTTCTCTGCGAGATTGAATTAGCAGAAATGATGCAATCCGCGGGCGAACCAAAGTAACCGACATAGCCCGAAGAATTGCAAAATTAAAAATTAAAGTGCCAGTGGGTAGGGCACATAGCTCGCAGCACTGACGACCGCTGGGGCAGAAAGGTTCTCGAGTGGCGACCACGAAACGGAAGACGCAGCGTGGGTAGGCCCCCTACAAAGTGGACCGACGACATAAAAAAATCGCGGGAAGCCGTTGGATACGGGCAGCGCAAGACCGGCCTACATGGCAATCCTTGGGAGAGGCATTTGTCCAGCAATGGATGTCTTTCGGCTGAAATGATGATGAGTATACTTTTCTGGCGGACAAATGAATAAATAAATAATTGTATAATTTTTTAGGTATCAAAGAAGAATGCGTAATATAGTATACAGTGCAGTAACAGCTTGTTAACGTCCCACTGCTGGGCTAAGGCCTCCTCTCCCATTTGAGGAGAAGGTTTGGAGATTATTCCACCATGCTGCTCCAATACGGATTGATAGAATACACATGTGGCAGAATTTCAATGAAATTAGACACATGCAGGTTTCCTCACGATGTTTTCCTTCACCGTCAAGCACGAGGTGAATTATAAACACAAATTAAGCACATAAGCATTCAGTGGTGCTTGCCCGGGTTTGAACCCACGATCATCGGTTAAGATTCACGCGTTCTCACCACAAGGCATATAGGTATAATAAATGTGAATCTGACAAATTAAATTTGTAATTATATCTCTAAATAATTCAACTTCTATATTGATATAAATATAAGATTTAATGAATAAAATACTAAAATTCTTAATACTTATAGAATAAGTATATACCTATAATAAAAATTAACATTCAATAAACAATAAACCGGTAATATAAAATTATAAACAGAAAACCATTATTGTATTAAATTACTAAATTTTTTTTATATTAAAAATTTCAATTTCATTACCCTGACAGTCCTACAACTAGCGAACGCATTTCTAGTGCTATACAATACACACATTGCGAAATGCGGACCTCACACTATTTGTTTCACGCAGTACTACTTTTGTTGTATAATTTAAGATTGTGTAACTAAAATTCAGTAACAGCCTGTTAATGTCCCACAGCTGGGCTAAGGCCTCCTCTCCCTTTTGAGGAGAAGGTTTGGAGCTTATTCCACCACGCTGCTCCAATGCGGGTTGGTAGAATACACATGTGGCAGAATTTCAATGAAATTTACTAAAATTCACACATATTTAATAAAACGTATTTGCAAGCAAATTCGTATGTAATAAAACTCGGCAGTTTTATATTGATATTTTATTTTAGATTATCTAACTTTGACGCATTCTAGGGATCACCTTTGCATACCTTATAAGAAGTTTATTGCATAGATGGCAAAAAGTAAATTTCAAAAACGAAAAACATTTACCTGTCCAGTGAAGGGTCATTGCTAAACATCTCTGTAGGTACTGTTGGAGGTGCCCGCTCAGGTAAAAGTTCGAGGTAAGATTGACGCGATTGCAGATGACGCTCTACCTCTTCGGGAGTCATGTGGCCGTCGCTGGCCGAAAGGCTGAATCCTAGCGCTGGCGATGCTTTCGCCATTATAGCAGCACTAGATTGATGCTGTTAAAAAAAACAAAATCTTGAAGTTTTCAATTAATATATTAAGACGAATGTCCCCATTTATAATGGCCACAATATGAATAGTTACGTGATTTTTAATAATACATACAGACATACTTTCATTATTTTGATTTAGTTTATGTAACCAAATTAATTATAAAACAATTTTAGTAACTTTATTGATATTAATTATTCAGAATAAAAATTGTTGTTAGTTTTATGTATGTGCATATCATGTTTTGTCTTACAGGATTATTAGGATTTGGTGTTTTTTTAGGGACAACAGCTCTTTTCCTTTTCATAGTATTATTGAGACCTTTATTGAGCGAAGACGGTGTGGACAAAGCTTGTTGAACGGCACCCGAGTCCATCTTTTTTCTGAAAAAAAAAAATCTTGCTTTATCAACAGAACATATTTTGTGTAATGCCTGTAGCTAAGTTACAGATCCATACACAAATATGTCTTTATCTCATTTCAATAATTAATAAAACTTTCGTTTATATTTTTTTATAAATTAAAGATGTATTTTTTGTTCAAATTATTAATGACTAATTTCCGTCCAGGATTCACACAGTTAGATTAAGGGTTTACATACGACGGACCGGCCACTACCCATACATTGGAGGCGTGACCCGCGTGGAACGCGGAGAGGCGGATCCTGGTATGCGACGTCGAACAGACCTGAATAATCGTGTCGGCGATGCGCTGTAGGTAATCGGCGTGGAGGGCCGTACTGTGAGATCGTCATGTTCCTGAAGGAGACGGCAGAGGGGGAACAGGAAAGGCTCTACATACGAATATATCGTAATAAATATAATTCAAGTGGTTCACGCGGCGTACGCCAGTAAAGCTTCCAGTCGATATGTTTTTTTTCCGATATTTTCAACAATCATCTTCATATTTCAGACTATTGACACAAAACCTTAAGGAATTATACACTTAAACCTTCCTTATGAATCACCCCGCCATAGATGAAAACGGTATGAAAATCCGTAAGGTACTTTTTGATATGTTTGTCACATTTGGTACATTTATCACGCTCAGATAGATAAGGCGCGGCGGGGACTTTATTTAATAATAATTATATAATGATGCTTTCATTTTACCTTTTCAAGGCCTCGGCATTATTATAAGTAGCATCATCTGAGGATTCTGTGTCTTCACTGTCCGAAGTCGTACTCTCATGCTTCTCGTACTGTAAAAGTCTATCTAAAAGAAAACTACGATCACGAGAAACTTTTAATAATCTCTTCTGACTACATCTCAAGGCATCTTGGAAACATTCATTTTCCTGCAAATATTACAAAATTATTTTGGTTTAATATGTATTTTATTGAATACATACAAAAAAAAAACTATATTAATAATTCTTTACTGCTTGTCAATTTTTATTACTAGAAAAATAGTGAAAAGACCACTAGAATTTTACTTAAGTTTGATGTTGAACCTTTATTTGTTTGTTTTAAAAAAGTAGATAAGCAAATGACTTAAGTAATCTTCTTTGCACATAGACTGGCACTGTAAAAAATGTAAATTATATCATGTGCCTTTAATTAGACTGACTCAATCTCTCTTTAACAGAACATAACAATACAAATTACAATAAAATGTGTAAATATAATGTGTGGTGTGTGACTACATGAAACAGACCTGCTACTAGTCCATTTTGTTTCATTTTTTGACATCTGCCATAGAACATAAATTTCAGATTACTTAAAAGTTACATTTAAAATGTCTAATAAAAAAATTAGTAGACTGCCTCATTTTATTAATGACTATACATAATAATACAGTGTATTTATTAGTTTTTATTTTTATTCATTTATATAATTATCATATAGCATAAATATAGTAATATTCTATGGCGCTCGAGTATAAATTAACCTAGCATGCATCAAATAAATATGTAAATTAGACAATCCTAAATACTTATATTTTGAAGAAAAGCCAATGGTTTTACATTATGAGTTTTGTACATCAAAAATCAAATTGTTTTGATGGGGTTAATCAAAGTGTTTTGATGGGACACTCACTAGTTATATCTATCAAAAAGTAAATAGCCAAATGGATGGAGTATGTTACAATTATGTGTATATATGTTGATATGCTAAGAACTATTTTATTATTTATTCATATTACATTACTTTATGCAAAATGAGAGTCTAATACAGATGAGTTTTTTTATATAATACAAATAAATCTGTATATATAAATATATATTGTTTAATGATTGAAATACAATAATTAAAAGATTTATTTCAAAAAACTTAGCTTAATTTGAGTATTAGCAATCTAAGACTTCACATGGCAATCAAATCATATATTTTCACAAAATTAACAACAAGAAATACGATAAGCCTTCTATGTGCATAGTCGGCTAGTACAGTGTGGTACACCATTACAGGCATTTACAACAACTACTTACATATATAAGATACTTGAGTTTCTTCTTCAGTGTTAAATACTGCGCTTTGTAATTAGGTTCTGGTTCGGGATCACTGCTGCTGTCACTAGAGTAGTCTTTCCGAGAATCGCGACTATGAGGAGGATCGACACTTATACTATTACTTGCACTGGCCGCTTCATTAGCTTGCATATTCGCTATAGAGCGACAGTACCACCCATCGAGCATCTTCTACAAAATTCAAGAACTATATAACATAAACAAAAATAAAGCAAATTTTTATTGTAAAATTTGAATATATCTATCAATAAATACCTTGGGATAATTTTCGGAAGCCAGGGTGTCTGTTATTTAATTAACGGATATAAAAATAACACAACTTTGCCTTTTTTTTCAAGCAATTGTACTATTATCTTCAGTAATTGTGAAAATACATATAAAATAATTTGAAATAAAACAAAAACAAGGGCCAATGCGCATCCTTTTCAACTTTGACATAATTTAGACAGTAGGTACCTACTATTGCTGTCAACTGTCATTTGTTATTACGTCACAAATTATTATACCACCACATTTATACAAAAAACAACTAATGTTTGATCTATGATATATCACAGGAAAATCATAAGTACTGACTAAAGCTGTTATAATTAATTACTAGATATTTTAGATAGATTACCCGAAGAATATTGTTTGTATCAGATTTTATATTACATGTTTATTACTGTTAAGTTATGGATAGATTAAGTTGCTCTGAGCCTCATCAATAAAAGTATTGTTATTTTATTTTGCCAATTTAAATTATACTTTACATAACAATTTAAATTGGTAATAACATTAATTATATTTTTTTTACAATTTTTCATAATATATACGTGTGGAAAAGCGTTAAGCTGTTCTTTATCAGAGCAAATTTTTCTTTATTCGTTTATGCAATCATTAAAAACTAATATAAAAATTAAATTAAAGTTATTAATTTCTCCATTAACTAAACTCGTATATTAAAAAAAGAATTAAATTTATTGTTATTCCTCTTTGACATTATACACAGATATGATTATTTTTATTTTTAATTTAAAACATTTTATAACATAATAATTATGAATACATCCATTTTAAGGGAAGTCATTGATTTTATTGCTTCACTTGCAAACACTAGATGTCGCTTCAAGAAGAAATTATTTAAAAATATTTTTAAACTGGTCGCTGACTATTTTAGAAGATGTTAAATTAATGCGTATAATATATACATTTATATAAGTACCGTGTAAAAAAATTTGATCACAAAATTGTTATAAATAATTTAAAATAATATTACTTGATAAGACATTGTAATCCAATAAGATTCCGTTGGTAGGCAAAACAGGAAAGTCAATACGCCTCGTATTATTCACTTCTTTAGTCGCATTATAGGCGAACTTCAATTGACGTTATAGCAAATTGAACTCTATTTCAACCGCATGTGCTCTTTCAGCTGAGTGTGGTTCCGTGCTTGTCGCGGTCAGTCGGTGCCGGATTAATTCCTCGTGTTGTTATGGCTCTCGGTAGTGAAGTGAATGATGAAAATACTACGAAACAATCTACCCAAAAAGTGAAAAAATGTCCAGTGACCAGTAGTATTAGCGAAAAAAGTGGTGGCGAGAATGTTAACAAAGGTAAAGTTTCGAATGGTCATGCCCTCAGTTATGTAACATTGAGTTCGAAATGAGTCTGAAAATATAAATTATATATTTAAATAACATCAATTGCATTTTGCAGTCATGTGACTGAAAGACATGTGATCGAATATTTTTTTTCATTTGTCAATTACATTTTAAAAGGATGATTTTTTTAATAGAAATATTTTATATTTATTGCTAATTGCCCTGAAATTAATGTTAAACATTGATTCTTGTTTAAGCACTATCTATATTTTTAAGCTATAATTGATAAAAAATCTAAAAAAATTACAAGGCGTAAAATCATTACACAACATCTTTTAGATATTACATATCTCGCCCTTAAATCAATGCATGTAAAATGCTAACATATAATGACAGTAAAGGTAATGAAAGCAGGAGAAAGTACTCAGCGTCAGCGAATTTATTTAAGATTTTTGGCTTATCATTGCTCTAGTTATTTTAGCTAGTTTAATGTGGTTCTAATTAAGGTTAGTATAAATTGCACTAGATATCTCTGCATAATAAGAACATACAACTTACAAATATATTACTATAGTAAAATGTTTACTGTAGTTATATATATATATAAATTGTTTATTCCTGAAAATAGGTCAGTGTTCTCTGATAAGAATAATTACTCTCATTTCTCATCACTTTAAGTTATCTTATATAAGAATGATTAAATTACAATATATTTCAAAATTTTTGATTTTGTAATGTACCCATAGAATATATAATATATAAACTTAATTAGGCAGAATATATAATCTGAATTGTTGTAGTTTTCAATAAATTGCTACCGCTAATAGCTAAATTTATTACCATAATCGAACTAAAAGTCTAAGTTAATTAAACCATGTGAAAAAAAATAATATTTTAAATATATTATTTGTCCTTTGGTAATTTCATAAATGACTTGTTAAAAGTCCAATATCTTATTTGAATCCATTTGACTGACATAAAATTGCTTATTATTTTTGAAATTTGCTTTATTCAAATATTTCTTAAGAACTACAATAATATCTTCTAATGTCTGTAGCATTATTTTTTAACAAAAAATGTTCTATGTTAATTGCTTTGATTCTGTTTTGACAATTGTTTTGTCTATTTCTATAGACATTTATGAAATGTCTGCTGTTGCTTTACTGTGTTTCAAAATAAGATCTCAGAAATATACCTACTTATTTTATTATAGCATGCAGATTGTTAAGACATTATTTGAAATAAGTTCACACTAATATAAAATATCTATTTATAATATTGTCGATAGAGTGAATTTTTTTTTTTAAATTATGGTATAATTTATTTTTATGTATATTACAGTAACTTTATAGTTCTTAATCTATAGAGATTTATAATAAGCATGACACTAATGTCATCCTAATCAACTAGACATACATATGTTTTACATGTGGTGATCATGTGTGACAAGGTGACAACTTGATGAGTTTTACATATGAGAATAACTCTCCCAAGTGGAAAGGTTTTTTTTAATGAGCTATTCTGTTGTTAAGAAAGTGTTTTAACAAACCTAAAATTTTGTAGGTAATTGTATTAAGTACTCTCAATAGTCAATTTTTAATATTATTAAAAACCTTTGTTAAACTCTTTGCCACGACGCGTCGTCGTTCGCGGGTTACAAGTCGATATTATAAGTAACACATATATTTTTTAATTTACAAGTGCCTTTCTTGCATGGTTCAGAGAAATAAAAATTTTTAGAAATCTAACAATTCATTATCAAATTCCATTTATTTCGGCCGTTTATCTAATAAAATATGATAAATGTACTTCCGCAAAACTTTTTTTTTTCACTATAGTGTTTTAGTTACCTGACAATCATTTCCACCTTTTTACGTAATATTCTTTCCCACAGTGGCACATATTTTCTATATGTTTTTTGATTTACTAATTTCGGCAAAGAAATTCTAAAATTGCACTTACTAGGTATTTTGCCATCTACTATCCCACGTAACATGAAGTTACAGGAAGTAACTGTATGCTTGCTAATGTTTGTGCTTAAAATGTAGACTTTAATATGTAATTTGAACTTTGCCTTTTCTCTACTTACAGAACAAACACAGGATTGTCTTGCCATAGTCAAGAGTTTAAAAAGATACTGTATTCATAATAGAGGTACTTAAGTGGATAATAATTCATATTCACGTAAAGTACAATAATAACGTGATACGTATTACTGTTTACTTAAGAGAACAAACCGACCTTTGCGCAGTGTCTTCGATAGGAATGGCTGCTGCGATCATTCATTCCTATCCCTAGCCTGCACTGTTCATTCATGAGAGTTCTGTACATTTTCCGCTATATTTGATAAACGGTTAAAAATCATTTCGTGGGACTTCGTGCTCTTCAATCTCTAATCATATTATAACAATAACAATATAATTAGGTACTTATATATAAAATATGTAGGTGATGAAAACAAAATACCGTCATTACGATTTATTAATAATTTTATATATATATTTTTAAAGTAGTCTACTTAAATAAATAAGAATGATAAGTGATACATAACTATATATTTTAATAAGCCGATACTATTGTGCCGAAATTAAATAGGATGTTACTTTTCTTTTTAAAACATTTTACGAGATAATAATATTGTTGTGATTATGACATTAACAACGAAAACTTCGCTTAAGTGTATAATGCTGCAATGTTTGGTACATATGGTGTAAAAGTTATGTGCCAACCGACTTATTAGTATTAATTGTCCTTAATTAGCCTTATAAAAGCTATTTGATCTGTTTAAGTAGTCGATAAAAATAGAAACAATGTTTTTCTCTAGAATCTAACTGCACCCGACTCGCTCTATTGTAATCGTTATTAAATGAAGTATTTTAATCTGCATATTACTATTTTATTAATTAGTTATATATTGTTGTTAGGTTGTAAAATACAGTAGTGATATTCAATACCGACTAAGGTTATGCTATGCAACGTAACTAAATCAATGTACTTTGCTTGTAACTTGTACGACTAAATATAATAACGATGATATGTATAGCTGAAATATAATTTGACAAGATTATTTAGTTGATTACCTAATTACGCGATAAAACATTATTGGGATGTATGTTCTGTACGATTTATTCAAAAGCTACTAACTCTATTAGCTAAATGATTCTTATTAAATTCGATAGTTTATAAAGCAATTTAGTAAAAAAAAAAACAACTTCTCATCATTTTAAATAAATTAAAGGAGTTCATACGGGACCGAAAAAACGAAATCCTCATGAAAACGCAGGCACGAGTGTTGCTCGTGAAATAATAAAAAAAATATTAATTATCATTATTAAATTCAATAATAAAGTATTTTAACTTTCAAGTGCCTGCGAAACAAAAAGTCTTAAGTCCTTATTTATTTTACAATTTATCATCGTATCTTACATTGGTCATTATGACTTTTAGGTATTTAATACTTTCATTAATTGTATACCGTTATTATAGAAATGAAAGTAACACGAAATGCAGCCAAATTTAATTTTACGCGTTAACTGGGAAAAATTGCGTTGACAGGTCTAAGATTGATAGGAGACTGTAATAGTTAACGATAACATTTAATGTGTGATTCTTGCTTTAGTGATAAGAATTTTATCGGTTCTAACAACAAGGGTTCAACGTTGACAAAATATTTAAGCTATTAAAAGGTTTTTAGCTACATGCTATTTTACTTATTTAGATATAGCAAATCAGTAAGTAATATTTTTAAAAATCGTGTATGTATACATGAATGTTCGTATTAACCTTCAGGCTGTAATAAAGTATTTACGTCAAAAATCTATGATATTCCAGTATGTGTTAAAATCTGCTGCGGTCTTATATTATATCAAATGCATCCATTCAAATTTGTATTACATTTATATTTATAATAATAATGTGTTACATACATCGTTGGAATAAACGGTGCTTTTAAATAGAGGGTGAATAGTTGAAGACTGTATTGTATCCATTATACAAGTTTGATGCATGAAACTCCGTATGAATTATTTATTAATTTTGTATAATTAACATATTTAATAATAAACTGCATGTACAGAATAGATTTAGTCGTAGTTGAAGATGCAAATGTTGGAACTTCAGTGACCGTTAGTAGTCGTGACCAACTAATTTGTATATAAAATAAACGTAAAGTGTCACGTTTTATGAAATTTTGAACATAACTTGAGAGTTAAAATTTGAACCTAAACAATTTAAACCTTTTGGCATAATAGTTACAAGTTTCAAAATAGGTTTTTAGCCACGAACGGCGTCAAAATGAATAAAACTATTTCTTTTGACAACGTTTTTAACTATTCTCATTATCATATTTGTAGGATATTTCGTGATCTGTGCTTGTATCGTACGGTACATCTAAAACTTCCTAATACTCCTTAGAAAATACATTTAAATGGCAACACCATGAACAATTTAGATAAATAATAATAACGAATAATTTAAAGTTAACCTAACCTAACAGAAAATAAAAAATGATGTAGTCTATAATTTAAATTAAATAATGGTTAAATTAATAAATGTTACCTAAAATACGGAGTTTAAATATTAAATAATAATTAAGTTTACAACTTTAAAATTAAACTACGTTACGTTTTACCAAAAGTTATACCAAAGTAAATAAAGAAAATTTATACGTCAAATTATCACTAGTAACAATATCTTATGCAATTTTTTTAGAGAATATCCTTGGTTAAAACTCTGAAGGTAACATAATTGATCTGCTTCTTTTTCGTAATCAATTATGACGTTCAAAGGTATTGAATAATAATTAAGAAAATACCCGTATCGAAATATTGAAGGTATTTTAATGTGATACAAAGTATTCTGGTAGGTATATTTATGTTAACAAAGAATTTTAACGTAAATTTCTCTTGTTTAAATCACGTTAAGACATTGATTGTTTAGGCAATAAATATAATAATAAATATCTTTATAATGTCAATCTAACTAAGTGCCAGCATCGGCGTGTGGCCAACCGACAAAATACTGGCTCGTCTTGCGTAACGTCATTTAGTGTGGTCGCTATGCGCTTTGGACACAATATGATACTGCTTTATTATCGCAGTAATGACCCTCACGACAATTTACATCTCTGCTGCTACAAAAGTAATCGAAGACGTGTTGTAAGTAATTAAACGAGTTCTTATCGGTTTCTACCTTTGCTATTGATCCTCAGATGATTGCAAACAACCCTTGTCTTTGTTCAGTCCTAATGGATTTCATTTGTTTTGTAGTTAGATGAAAATAAAAGTATTCTAACGAATTAAAATAAGTATAATTTTCAACGTATATGTGGTGTATTGCCTATACGACGATGTTTTTTCATATCTATTAGTGACTTGCTCACATAACAAGCTTATTTAACATAAACTACAATAAACTATATGCATACTTGTTGATAACATGTAAATAAGATATTATTCGGTAAAGATAAAACAAAGTTTTAAACGTATAGGAAAAAAAAATTAAACGTCATGTCCTATTTGTCAACGCTTCGCGTAAATAATACGTCAAAATTTATTAAAAGTAAATTTTATGACAGTCTTTATTTTATATTTATATCTTTTTTAAAATAATCTGTTAAAAAACGGAGGCAAATAAAATAAATAATTTTATAATCTGGGAGTTAAAGGTTAAATATTCAGGGGATCGGTGCGAGCGCAACGTGGAGGTTTCTTTGCATAATTCATCGATCGGTAATGTTCAGGCCGTAAGCAACACATACAGTTTATCTGAATTCAAAATCAACATTTACCATTATGCGGTTTGACGTCAGAAACATAAAAAATAGATTATAGTTGATTCAAGAAAGATTGGCTCCTGTTTAAAATAGAGATTGAGTTGATAATAAAATAAATAAATAAATATAGACCAGGTGTCAGAGAGTTTAAGCTATATAAAATTAGTTTTAAATAGAGAAGGAAACCTCACAAATCGGGCTATCTCTCGCCTCTTTTAAACACTTATTTCTATTTTGCGAACGAAGTAGCTTCAAGCGAAACTACAAGACAGCGTCAGTGAGTCGCACGAAGTTTACAAGATATGTGACTTTTTGTACTGGAATATATTATTCGTACAAAAAATACATCTACAAAAAATACATCTACCATCTACACGTGAACTTTTTTGATAGGAAATTTAATAATATATATTGTTTGTTATAGCACCACTCGGAACAGATAGGTATTATTGAAAAACTTTTTTTTAGGTGACCAACATAATTTCTTTTCTCCGGTCTGGTCCCCCCATTATTCGATCCTCAAAAAGGGGGTCTTTTCCTACTTATATGGTAAAAGGAGGCATTAAAATAATTAATTCCAACTGTAAAATATCTTTTCAGGCTTAAAGCAATATTGTGATGATTACTGGTCTATTTCTGACTTTTCCTTTTATATTAATCTAGCGACCCGTTCCGACTTCGCAACAGTGAATAGGTACACATAGTGTAGCCGACTGGTTGAGAGATTATTTTTGTATGAGTTTATTGATTTACACAGCGCACGCCATGGAAGCTCTCAGTCGACCTGATATCATCAAATTTAATCAACAAATATCATAATAACGTTATTATTTGCACATAATGTTTATAAATTATGATATTTCATCGTGGATCAATCAATATATATATATTTATGACACTAAATTCAAATTTACGCATCACTTATCCAGATTAGCATGAACTCACGTGCAGACAGACTTTAATTTATAGTTTTCAGACTTGTTAGAAATGATTCTCTAACTTGTTATGGAGTTCATCTAAGTTTCCGTTGTGTGCGTTCGTTGAACGATAGCATCCACGCGCAAGGGAAGAAATCGTGTCAACGTCTGTTTATCAGGAATTTTGATTTAATATCTGGCATGGGCGCCTTACCTCTGTTATCTTGTTTGGTAACGGCAACGAAGATAAAATCAACATTTCGGTTGATATCTTCACTTATTCTTGCATGATATACACTTTTTGTATATCTTCGTGTAATTTTTATGACGCTATTTTAAAATTAGCCTTATTGTTTCTCATTATCTCTATGATGATTTTTGTTTATCTTATGTTATCATATATACGCAGTTCACACCTACTTTTGAGTTAGCGTTGTTAAATTGATGATGGAAATGTGGGTCAAACAAATAATTTAACGAAGATTTTATCATAAAGTCCCATCTCGTTTTTGTTTAAAGACTTTAAAAAATGTTTTATAATGTATGATAGTCAGGTCCAAAAACATCTATCTTTGAATTCTTGAATAATAAATAAATTAGTGAAGTAACAGCTAACTGAACGAAAGTTGGTAGCGTCGATGGCGTCTATTGTTGGCGGCATCCCGTAGCCATCTATTATTGACTCGCCGCTGGAGATATTTGGCGTCTAGCCAGCGCTGACCACGTGTTCACTAGTCACGGGACGAGACATGCGTGCTCGATTTCTGATTTGCCTCGAACTTCGCTTTGTCCGCAACTAGTATGAGTTTAACTCAAAAATTCGTTAACGAATATTTATCGTTTTTGTATGTTATGTTTTGCTATAGATTAGTAACGGTAAAGAAATAGGATTATATACAACTTTATATATTTTAAATCTTAAATATTAATTATAATAAGTATTTTATTAGAATAAAATGTTAACATATTTTCTAATTATTAATAGCTGCTAAAACCGAGAAGGCGAATAAGACAAAGAAAGAAATGAACACAAATGTAAAAGCAGTAGTATGTAGTAATGGTCACGGTAGTACACCAAATGGCCGTGCGGACGACGAAGGCGGTGGTGGCAACGGCACGTTACCGCGTGTCTCCTACGCAGCCGCTGCACGTAAGGCACCCTCGCCGCAGACTAATAACTCACCCCCGCAATTTCCGCAAAACACAGGTTTGTTTCTTAGCAACATCTTAAATCTAAATAAAATATTGTGATATATTTTTTTATGAATATAGGTGATTTTAAGTACTTAATAACTGCTTCCTATTACTTATTGGTTTACAGATTGTCCTAAATCAAAGACCAGTAGTGAAAAACCATTGCAATCTAAATCCGGCAATTCCACTACCCAATTAAATGGAGAAAGATCGTTATCGAGTGATGACGATAATAATAAAGATAAAACGAGTACCAAAGAACCAATTATAAACGGAACTGAAAATGTAAATGTTGTCAATGGTGACCCAAAAAATATTTCAGATTGTGATATTAGTAGTAGTGATAATACTAAAATAGTTTCTAATGGAATTAACAGTGATTCAGATGAAATTAACGAAATCATTTTAACTCCAGTGTTACCCATAAAAGATTTCGATTCTAAGACAGCGGGTAACAAGAAAAAGGATAAAAAAAAGAATAATTCTTTGGAGAAAAATAGGGAAGTTGATAAGAAAATGTCTAAAGTCGAAAATATTTCTGAGGATAAAAAAGGTGATAAAATTGTAAAGAAATCCGAAAATGAAACTGATAAATCAAAAGACGAGACAAATACTGTTAACGGTGAAAAGGAAAGAGAATCTTCGCCGAGTGAAGATGGAGATGAGAAAAAACGTGATGCTGAAGTTGTGTTTATACAGGACTTGGGATTTACCGTTAAAATTGTCAGTCCAAAAGCTGAACCATTGGATATTCAGGTAAATTATATGTTGTTTTTATAAATATGTATTTGTTTTGTAATAATTTGTATGTGAATGAATGAGACTTTATTTTTCTTCAGGTTTCAAGTATGGAGCTTGTGCAAGAAATACATCAAGTACTTATGGACCGTGAAGACACATGTCACAGAACTTGTTTTTCGCTTCAATTGGATGGTGTAACATTAGACAATTTTGCTGAATTGAAGAATATAGAAGGCCTCAAAGAAGGTTCAGTAATAAAGGTATTGCCTACTAATACTTAAATTATATTTATAAAGATTTGGATTAGGTAAATCCGCTCTTTATTTACGACTATTTACAATATTTCATAAACTTGAAATATTTTATTTAAATTTTAAAGGTAGTAGAGGAGCCATATACAATGCGTGAAGCTCGGATACACGTACGCCATGTTCGTGATCTTCTCAAGTCTATAGACTACGTTGATGCATACGCGGGCCAAGAATGCAGCTCCCTTGCTTTTCTAAATGTTATCACACAGGGTGATATACTAGGTATGCCTTACATTTCATCTTTAAATTCTAATAAATATGTTAATGTTAAAATATATATTATTTTTGCATGGTATTCGTCCTATTTTATCAATCGACATAAAAAAATCTCATCTTAGTTCCAATTATTGAACTGTTCAGCAATGTGACAATTCGTGACATACCCAATCTATTTTATATGTATTCGATAGAAAAGAAAAAGTCCCGTCCTGAAAGTGTAGACTGCACTCCCCCCGACTACATAATGCCTGGTAGCACAGAGCGGCCTCTATTGTCCCTACATCCTGGGCTCACTAAAGAAAACAAAGCTCCACAGTGCCTAAAGGTTAGTACAGTTTATTTGATTAGATAATATAAGATAATAACAAGCAAAAAATTCAGCCATTATTAGTGTAATAAACAGTAAATTATTTATTTACTTTTTTACAGGTTCTTACGACGTCGGGCTGGAATCCACCTCCAGGACCGCGTAAAATGTGCGGCGACTTACTTTATCTTCATGTCGTCACACTGGAAGATCGCCATTTCCACATAACGGCTTGTCCACGTGGTTTCTACCTCAATCAGTAATTATTATTTGAAAGTTAAAACTAAATCATTTAAAAGATAAGATGTGTTTACTGCTGAATTGGACTTTATCATTAATATTTGTTATGTAATTGATATGTACTTCGTTACAGATCCACCGAAGAAGTGTTCAACCCGCGCCCGTTCAACCCGTCCTTACTCTGTCATTCCCTAATAGAACTACTTAGTATTGTATCTCCTGCGTTCAAGCGAAACTTCGCGCTCGTACAAAAGAGGCGAATGCAGAAACATCCGTTTGAAAGAGTCGCCACGCCATATCAAGTTTATCAATGGGCGTCGCCGATGCTTGATCATACCGTGGATGCTATTCGAGCAGAAGACAGTGAGTAAATCAGTTTTCAATTGGTAGTATTGTTGTTTTCAATCTTTTTCTTGGACTGAACATAACAAGCAATTGATTAGTGATGGTTTATATGAGCAATGCAATGTTTAAAGATTCTTACTTTAAAAAAAATCGTTAAAATGTTGCGAAAAAAAGGGTCGTTTCAGTATATAAATAGATGGTAGACTAGTAAAGAGTAGAAGCTGCCGATAAGGATGTACATTCAACAATTTTGTTTAAACGCAGCGTTCTCCTCGAAGCTGGGCTACGAGGAGCACATCCCGGGACAGACGCGCGACTGGAACGAGGAGCTGCAGACCACGCGCGAGCTGCCGCGAGCCAGCCTGCCCGAGCGCCTGCTGCGCGAGCGCGCTATCTTCAAGGTCAGTCGAGACAGTGTGCGCTGCACGTCTTAGGTGTAACACACCTTTTCCTTTTGGTTTGTAGTGTGAGTAATTAAACACTGACCCAGTACAGACTACAGTACGCTACAGTAAAAATGTATTTGGAAATATGGCAGCGCGAGATACAATAGAATAGAACTGAATATAAACGTATTTTTGGGACATCATTTAGTTATAAATTGTTTATGTTCCAGGTGCATAGTGACTTCGTGGCGGCGGCCACGCGCGGTGCTATGGCCGTGGTCGACGGCAACGTGATGGCAATCAACCCGGGCGAGGAGCCGAAGATGCAAATGTTCATTTGGAACAATATATTCTTTTCGCTCGGCTTCGATGTTCGTGATCACTACAAAGATCTCGGCGGCGATGCAGCCGCTTTTGTCGCACCGGTAACTAAAAAACAATTATAAATATTTTTGTTGCATTATTTTTGTTGCACCATTCTTAAAATAACATATCTTCAATGTTATTTTAAGAATGGTGCAACAAAAATAAATAAAATTTGAGCAAATTTGTTGTTATAATTTCTACGGACGTAATTAATTTTTAATCGATAAATTTATGACTCAAGGCTCCTTGGAATGAGTATAATTCGTGTAATATGGGGTAGAAAAGAATGTGTGACTTGTCGGCTCTGCTCGCAGCGCAACGACCTGCAAGGCGTGCGCGTGTACAGCGCCGTGGACACGGCCGGCCTGCACACGCTGGGCACCGTAGTGGTGGACTACCGCGGGTACCGCGTCACCGCGCAGTCCATCATCCCCGGCATCTTGGAGAAGGAGCAGGAGCAGAGCGTCGTCTACGGCAGCATCGACTTCGGGACCACCGTGCTCTCGCATCCCAAGTATATGGAGCTGGTGAGTCCGAAAAGGGATACAATATGCTTTAAAGAGCCGTGGCTGGATTACTTAAAATCAATAATGTACGTTTATTCGTTCCTTTGTAAAGTTTTTTTTCTGGTATATTTTAGGGGCCTTTATAGGCAGCCCATATGTCGGCCCCATCGTTACACGCTAAATTAAATAAAAAAAGTCTTAAAAAATAAGACTAATTCAGTTCGAGAGAATCACTTACAAATTCATACATTTTAATTGTCGAAATACTCGAAGGTTTACTAAGAATAGAATTAAAAATACCAATATTCATAAAATTTAAATTTAATTCATATTTTAATGTTTCTCTCAAATTGTGGTTTTTATCACATGCCAATAACAAGTGTGAAACATAATCTAATAGACCACATATCATTGATATATAAAAAAAACCCAAGATGTGCATCTTGGGTTTTTTTAGCCACGAACAAAAGTAACACTCGAAACTGTCACGAAACACTTGGCAATTTTATATAAGTTATAGTTATACTATAAATATTTTTTTGCAAATTCAACCTTACGCGGATTGCTTTAAATTGTATTCACAAAACAGTTTACAAAAAGAAATAAAATTTTACAACCGAAATTAACCGGTAGGACAAGGCATGGAGTGGAGACGAATATTATTTGTACTGTTTATTTTTATACGACATTGAATTAGTTTTTAAGAGTTTGTTAAATTGTGTTCTAAACACGTATATATACTTCTATCTCAGCGTAAATATGTTTTGGGTAGGACATGTGTATAAATCAATGAAACAAATATTTACTGGTAAAATTATTTATTTAATTTTTTGGTTCAAAAAGTATTAGTAGAACAATCAATCAATCAATCAATCAATCAATCAACAGCCAATCGTTGTCCACTGCTGAACATAGGCCTCTCCCAAGGTGCGCCAAAGCTCCCTGTCCTCCGCCTTCCGCATCCAGTTGGTGCCCGCCACCTTCTTAAGGTCGTCGGTCCACCTGGCTGGAGGGCGCCCTACGCTGCGCTTGCCGATTTGCGGTCTCCACTCTAGGACTCGTCTGCTCCAACGGCCATCGGTCCTACGACATACGTGACCAGCCCACTGCCACTTCAGCCTGCTAATTTTGCAAGCTATGTCGGTGACTCCGGTTCTTTTCCGGATAATCTCATTTCTGATCTTATCCTTCAAAGATACTCCGAGCATAGCTCGCTCCATAGCACGCTGAGCGACTTTGAATTTGTGGACTAGTCCCGCAGTTAGTGTCCACGTTTCGGCACCGTATGTCATGGCAGGTAAGACGCATTGGTTGAAGACTTTCGTCTTCAAACATTGCGGTATAGACGACTCGAGGACTTGACGAAGGTTGCCAAATGCTGCCCATCCCAAGCGAATTCTTCGATCGGCTTTCTTCTCGAAGTTGTTCCTACCGACTTGTATTATCTGTCCTAGGTAGGTATATTCACTAACAACTTCGAGAGGTTTCCCCTCGACGTATATCGGTCCCGGCACGACATGCCTATTGAACATGACCTTGGTCTTGTCCAAGTTCATACCGAGACCGACACACCGGGAAGACTCGCCTAGGCTACGCAGCATTTCGGTGAGTTGTTCCAGCGACTCTGCTATGATGACGATATCGTCGGCAAATCGAAGGTGTGAGATGTACTCGCCGTTTACATTGACTCCATACCTAGTCCAATCCAGCGTTTTGAAAACGTCTTCCAACGCGTTGGTGAACAGTTTCGGGGATATTACATCCCCCTGTCTCACCCCTCTGCGCAGTTGGATCGCCTTCGTCTTACAGTCCTGGATGTGGACAGTCATTGTAGCGGCGTTGTACAGACATCTCAGTACTTCGATATATCTCCAATCGATATGACATCTCTGCAATGAGTCGAGCACTGCCCAGGTTTCGATGGAGTCGAAGGCTTTCTCGTAGTCCACAAATGCCATACACAGCGGCTGATTGTACTCTTCGGTCTTCTGCACAATCTGCCGAACAGTATGGATGTGGTCCACGGTGCTGTAGCCTGATCGAAAGCCGGCTTGCTCTGGGGGCTGGAACTCGTCAAGTCGTCTGGCGAGACGGTTCGTGACGACTCTTGAGAACAGCTTATACACGTGACTCAGGAGGGAGATTGGTCTGTAGTTTTTCAAGAGGGTTTTATCACTTTTCTTGAAAAACAGTACCACCTCACTCCCGCTCCACGTTTCCGGGGTCTTGCCATGTTGGATGACGGAATTAAAGAGGCTTGCTAGCTCTTTCAGGACCGGAGTCCCGCCTGCCTTAAGAAACTCTGTTGTGATTCCGTCATCTCCCGGAGCTTCGTTGTTTTTAAGCTGTTCTAGAGCCGCCCTAATCTCTCCTTGGTCAACGACCGGGAGCTCCTCGGAGTAATGGCGCATAAGAGGGGTGCGCTGGTCATCAATACTGATTCCCACGGGTTTATCTGATCTTGAAGAGAACAACTGCCCATAAAACCTCTCTACTTCTCCGACAATCTCAGGCCTAGATGTAACGACCCCACCATTTTCAGTTTTAAGTTTTGTCAGACGCGGCCTCCCAAACTTGCGAGCGAACACTTTCGATCCCCGATTTTGCTCAATCGCAGCCTTGATGGCATGAGTATTGGAGCGTCGGAGATCGCGTCGCGTCAGCGTTTTTATAATTCGATTTAAGGCCTTATCTGACAAAAACGATGGTAGTTCTCGTCGTTTTCTCATGAGCTCTAGTGTCTCAGCAGAGAGTTTTGGTGCGTTGTCTCTTCTCTGTGGCGGAAAACACTTGCGGGATGTGTTTTGCAGTATTTTGACCAGCGTGTCGGTTCTCTCATCAATGCTGCTTATGGTTTCCAACGCGGTGAATTGATTTTGAAGTTCCATTTGGAACTTTTCGGAGCCTTGAGCAGCTTGGAGCATGGTAGGTCAGAGAGTAGACCTCATCATTCTCGATCTTTCGGCTTTTAAGTTGATATTTAGAGTGCCTCGAACCAAGCGGTGATCACTTCCGGTATTAAACCTGTTGATCACTGAAACATCTCTAAATATGTGCCTTTTATTCGAAATGATAAAGTCTATCGCATTCCTTGTCACGTTATCGGGGCTTCGCCAGGTCCACCTCCTCTGAGGCTTCTTTTGAAAGAAAGAATTCATCAAAAAAAGCCCCTGCGCTTCGAGAAAGTTTACCAGCATTTGCCCCCTGTGATTTCTGCAGCCCAAGCCGTAAGGTCCGACTTTCGATTCACCGCTATCTTGTACTCCCACTTTAGCATTAAAGTCTCCCATAACAACATTGTAGTGGGCCTTCGAGGTGTCGTTGAGGGCCTTTGCGATGTCCTCGTACATCGCTTCGACCACATCGTCAGAGTATGTCGAAGTTGGCGCATATACCTGTACGACCTTCAGGGAGTACCTGTCGGAAAGTTTTAGGACAAGGTACGCTACCCGGTTCGACACACTACTGATTTCCACAATGCTGCTAATGAGATCCTTTTTGACTAGAAAACCGACACCACCCTGGGAGAGGTTATCACCTTCGCGGAAGTAGAGTAAGTTACCGGACTCTAGAGTTATCGTGTCCTCCCCCTGTCTTCGGACTTCAGATAACCCCAGTATATGCCAGTTTATATGACTTAACTCTACTTCTAATTCGGCAAGGTGATAGTCCAGCCTCATCGAGCGTCCATTATACGTTGCCATGTGCAGTCGTTTTATACGGTAGCCTGCCGTGAACCGGTGATTCTTAGCACCCCCTGCCCTGCCGATACCGCGACCGCTACCTTGGTCGGGCCTAGCGGGCTTGCCGGTAACTGGGGGCCTTTTTTTTGGGCGCATCTGCCATTAAGGGAGGGGTTTGCCCATACTCGCCGCGCTGGGCAGGCGTGTTGGCGAGCGCAGTAGGGGGGTAAGATGTTTATGGGAGGGGGGACGCTGCTGCCCATCCCCCCTTTTCCCCGTCCCTCAGTCGCCTCTTACGACACCCACGGGATGAGATTGGGGGAGTACTATTCTAAGCCGGTACTCCACGGCAATTTAGTAGAACATTTCGTCGAAACTATGTAGGTAAATAGATACCTATTTAGTTTAAGGTGATTGGGTACCGAGCTACCAGCCCACGAAACTCAAATCTTTCAAGTTTCAGGGTGTATCTACTAGGGATCATTCTTAACTTTAAAAATATAATATGTTTTTAAACTGACGTGGCAACAGCAGGAAACATTAATTTACTTGCAATAAATTTAGTTTATTGTAGAGTTGTCTTTTTGATTTCGATTTCAGGTTTTCTGTTGTTTTCTTGGCGATATAATGTAAACGAACGTCTATAAACTTTTCTATAATAGCTTTTATAAAACTAATTTTTAAAATTTCTAAATTAAAAACTATTGTAATATTTTTTTGTGTTATAGTTTATAACAAATATTTATAAATTGCCGTATTATACTTGGACCGATGAGTGAAGTTTTGAGACAAATTAAATCAAAATCATATATTGCGTAGTATATTAAGTCATAAAAATAACAACAACAAATCTATACACACTTTTGCTTACCGAAAATACGATATCCCATCCTTTTTTAACGTTCTTTTTTAACGTTCTTGACGTAATATTTTTACAATTTCTCAACGAACACTTCGGCATTTTTAACGAGTGTGCAGTGACGCGGGCGAAGCGAGACTATATAAAACGAGCGCACAATTTTAAATTGTACGCTCATTTTATGCGGACGTTTTTGAGACGTTGAGTGTGTATCTTGGGTTTTAAATATATCAATTCCACTTACTTGACAATTGGGAGTGTCACTTTTTTTCATTAGATGTTTAAACTTGCCTAGTGACATGTGTCCGGATCTAAGTCTAAATGCTATAACTAATTTACTTCTATTAATGTTATCATTTACAAACCAGGGTATCCGAGGAGGCTCGGATTGAATCGTTCTATACCATATGCCCTTATCGAACGATCACTCATTAAAATATTCGTTTCAAATTTTAAGATTTCAAAAAATTCGGTATAATGTAGTTTGATATGATAATCATCTCGAATAGTAAGAGCTAAGTTTGCCAATCGATCCGCTTTCTCGTTAACAGTCAGACCGATGTGGGATGGAATCCACTGTAGCTTTAAAATAATGTCCTCGCCTCGATATTCTTGTATCAATCTAAGGATTTCTTATATTATCGATACTCCATTATAGACTAATACACCTAACAATATGTTGTAGTGCACTTTTGCTATCAGTGAGTACAACCTTTCGCACTACATAAGCATACATAAGCGCTTTATATATTGCTAATAATTCAGCCGTTAATATCGATACAGACTCATTAACCTTAAATATCTTGTAATAATTATGATTCGGATCATATAAGGCAGCACCTACACCAGTTTCACTTTTAGATCCGTCAGTATACACCTAGTAAAACTCTCTATAATTATAATTAATTTATCGAATAACTTCAATTTTTAAACTGTCAATATCGTACGACCTCTCAGAATTTTTAACACAATTTTAAGTTAGTTATAATTATATCATCAATTTTAATATTTCTTATCTAAATATTCAAAGAGAAAATCTGTACTGTAGAGGTGTTAATAACTTCTGATTTGGATTCACTGTATATCGTTACAAGTAAGGCTTTTATTATGACAATATCTTGAATCAAGTATTGCATCAAAGCATAGCCACTTTGTAAAGTTGTGCTTCTATAAATAAATGCAATTAAAAAGTACAATGTATCATATTGTTTCGAAATGACGCACATCAGAAGCTGTACGAATTATTTGGCAGAGCACCATAGTGCATTACCCGGCATTCAATTGTAGAAATAAAAATAAATATAGTAGTTTAATTTAATTGCTTTACTTTATTTTTAATGTTTATTTATAAACGAGAGCTAATTATAAATAATCAAAGAAATTAGTTTATTAGATAATGCTCACCACAACTTTTAATAATGTTTTTTTCTAGTTAAGCAAAGCCGGACAGCAGCTCAAGATAATGCCTCATTCAGTTGTGAGTGCGAACGGAGAAACGGTGGAACTGTGTTCTAGTGTCGAGTGTAAAGGCATTATCGGCAACGATGGCAGACACTACATCCTGGACCTTCTGCGCACATTTCCGCCCGATGTTAATTTCCTGCAATGTTAGTTTATAAATAATTTATATAATTCATATTTAAACTAAGCTTAAAAAATTATTGTATTTTTTTATTATGTTTGTTAGTTTGTCTAAAAAAATGCTTACAATAAAAAAAAATAATGTTTAGTTATTAATGTATCATTATTTTTATTTACAGTAGACGATGATGAGTTAAGGGAAGATATCAAATCTATGGGCTTCCCTATTATACATAAGCACAAATTGTGTTGCCTTAGACAGGAATTAGTTGATAGTTTTGTTGAGTAAGTAATTTTATGTAAGTCAATATATATAAATGTTATCTGATGCTGGACTGTGATAATATATTCCAAATTGTTGTTTAGGGCACGTTACTTTATGTTCATACGCTACGCTGCATTCCACCTACAACAGTTAAGTGCGAAACGACAGCGCAAGACTTCAGAACAAAAATCTATTGAAGCTAACAAAGAAAATAATAAAAAAGAGGCTAAAGAGACTGAAAAGGAAACTAAGAGAGATAATAAAAGTCAAGAGAAGGAAACTAAGGATAAGAAACAAAAGAAAGAGAAGCTAGACACTGCCAAACAAACCGAAGCTAAGGAAGCAGCATCTACTGGGAATGTGGAGGTCAAAGAGAAAGATGATGAAATATTGCTCAACGAAAACTATTCGGAAATCGATACGGATGTTGCGAAGAAAATAGTGGAAAGTATAACGGACTCAATATGTAGTGGCGACAAGCCAGAAAATGATTGTAAGTTGATTATGGGTGTTTACTTTAACATTTATCGACAAATTCTTTAATTTAATTAAAATAAAGACCATAATAATTTTATAAAATAAAGGTATATTTGATGAACTAACTATGGATGAACTTCAGCTGGAGAGCGTTCACGGGCAGTAGTGGCAGCGGCGGCACGGGCGGTGGCCTCGCTCAAGGAGTCCGAGTTCGACGTTAGATTTAACCCCGACGTGTACTCGGCGGGCATCAAACACGCCGCCACACCGGAGCAGCTCGCGAAGCAGCGCCACCTGGTTAAAGAAGCGGCAGCGTTCCTGCTCACCACACAAATCCCAGCCTTTGTGAGTAGTCGAAAAACGTAAGTGGCACACTGGAGCGAGTCCGACAGCGAGTAGCACTGAGCCCTCCGCAGGTGCGCGAGTGCCTGGAGCACACGTCGGCGCCCATGGACGGCGCGGGGCTGACGGAGGCGCTGCACGCGCGCGGCGTCAACGTGCGCTACCTGGGCCGCGTGGCCTGCGCGCTGCAGCCGCACGCCAGCCTCGCCTACCTGCACTCCATCGCCGTGGCCGAGCTGCTGCTGCGCGCCGCCAAGCACGTCTACACGCCCTATCTGCAGGTGCTTATATTGACGCCTTCTCCTTGTACTGGTGTGATGTATACGTGCATTCTTATAAAAAGTTTCAAAGCGGATTATGGATGATAATCATATAATTATTACTAGGGCTGTGAAGCCATGTGCACGGGCGCTGCAGTTGCACACTTCCTGAATTGTTTCCTGGGAGCTTGCCCGAACCCTGCCGCTAGTGTCGCCGAAGCCCCAGCGAAGGCAGGGCCGCGGTCGAGAGGGCGCAGGGCAAAGAAAACGCATCACACCTCACCCTCTTCCCCGCCGCCCTCGCCCGACTGGCAGAACCTCACTCCCAAATCGTTGTTCGCACAGATTAAACAGGAACTCAAAGTAAGAGTAATATTAAATTACTTGAACTGGATTGGACCACGACAATAGTAATGTTATTAATTGATGATTACTTTAACAGGCCTACTGGGGCTACGAACTCAACGCTGAAGGCATGGATGCTGTGATTGAAAAACACTCCCTTCAAAAAATATCCCTGTTGAGGTATGTTATAACTGTTTTATATCTTTCGAAAATACTAAAATGATATAATCTATCTTTTTTTCTTATTTGTTTTTTTTTCAGATCATTTGCATTGAAGGTCGGTTTACAAGTACTGTTGCGAGAGTACGATTTTGAAAGTAAAAATAAAACAACATTCTCGGGATCAGATATTATGAATATTTTCCCTGTCGTCAAACATATCAATCCAAGGGTAAGAATATTTTATATTAATACTATTTTCGTTTGGGTCGTTGTATATTTTATTCACACTTAATAATTGAACTTTACTTTTTAGGCATCTGATGCATACAATTTTTACACGACGGGTCAAAATAAAATCCAAGCTGGCGCAGTATCCGAGGGCCACGAGTTGATAGCGGAGGCTCTCAATCTTCTGAACAATGTGTACGGCGCAATGCACGGAGAAATCGCTCAGTGTCTCCGCATGGTGGCCCGTCTGTGCTATGTCACAGGCGAGCACAGGGACGCCATGGCGTATCAGCAGAAAGCTGTTCTCATGTCCGAGAGGGTCAATGGGATTGATCATCCCTACACTATTACGGAATATGTGAGTTTAAACTAATATTCATGATTTATTGTTGCATTTTTTCAATATTTAATTACATTGTTATAAAGGTTAAACTTTATTTAGCGGCTGTTTAGTTAAACACTTATTTCGCTTTTTGTGTCATTATGGATTTGACCATCAAAAGAAGGAGACACCATTTTTTAACTAACCACTCACTAAACTACGTTTTTAAGTAAAGCTGTTACAATTTATCGTTAATTGAAATAACGATAAGTCGAAATTTGGGCTATTATTTCAAAAAACGAAGTAGAAATGAATTTATTGTACATTTATTTTTTTTAATTTCGAAGCTTTGGAAGTTTGCAACAAGGTTATTAAATAGAGGGTATATATAATTTTTTAATAATAAAATAAAGTCTTTACTTAATTTGTTTACTTACTTACTTTACTTTTTTTTCTAAACAATAACTATAGCTACTATAAAAAGAATTTTAAGATATTTGTGGATATAGATTTTTTTACGACTAATTAATATATAATTACAATATTTTTAGTCTCATTTGGCGCTGTACTGCTTCGCTAACGGACAAGTTAGCACTGCCCTGAAACTGCTGTATCGTGCTCGCTACCTCGCTCTCCTAGTCTGTGGTGAAAATCATCCAGAGATGGCTTTATTGGATGTAAGTATTTTCATCACTTTAAATTATGCGTTCATTTGAAATTTAAAGTAATAACTACATATATTTCGCACTAGCTATGGAACAATAATAAATTCTAAAACTAAATATAATATTAATGAAAATTATGATAGTATTGTTAGCGATTATATGCCGCGTACATGCTTAAATGCGTATATATCTACGTACTATTTTTATTACTTTTCATACAATCCACTCATTTTGATCAAATGAAGATAAATCTACTAATATTATTATAATACTACCTTAATTTATCCAATTATTTAAATTTGTAATTTTCACTCATTTGGAAGATTGCACTGAAAAACAGAAAGTAAGATAAAAATACATTTAGTCTTGGTTTTGGTGACAAGAAGCCAGACACTTGAATTCAATGAAATGGTAAAGATGTAGAGATAGCATCGGTCGCGCGGCGTGCTAGCGGCTAGGTAGTGGGTAGTACAGCGGGTAGTACAGTGGGCCTGTCTCAGAGCAACATCGCGCTGATCCTGCACGCGGTGGGCGAGTACGAGCTGTCGCTGCGCTTCGCGGAGCGCGGGCTGCGCGTGACGGGCGCCACGCACGGCGCGCGCTCGCTCAAGGCGGCCGTGGCGCGCCACCTGCTGGCGCGCACGCTGTCCTGCCTCGGGGACTTCCGCGCCGCGCTGCAGCACGAGAAGGAGACCTACTCCATCTACAAGCAGCTGGTGCGTGCCACACTGTATTGTATACATAAAAAGTTTAGGTAGAAGTTTGCAATTTTTCACAATCGGGCCTGCTTGACGTCCAACCCTCCCTGGGATTATTTCTGCTAGTGTGTTGGTTTTCCCCTCTGTACGGGTCTTTGAAGCGCTTACGTGCTTGATTAATGAATGTCCTCAAAAAAGGCTTGCTATGTTTCTTATTACGACAACGACGGGTTTAGAAGTTTATGACTCTCTTGTCCTCGGCCTAAAACATGTGGTTTGTGTAGTTTATATAAAAAATATATGACTGCCTCGTTGGTCTAGTGGCTTGATGTAAGGCAGACCCGGAGGGCCTGAGTTCAATTCCCAGGCGCCTGAACTCTTTCCGGTCGTGTCGGATAGCCGTCCCATCGGATTATGAGAGTTAGGGAATAGAGAGTGCACCTGTGTTTGCGCATACACTTGTGTACTATAATATCTTCTGAGTAGTTGGCTAATCTCTCTTGAAATTGGCCGCTGTGGCCGAAATCGGTATGGAGGACATTATTATTATTATAAAAAAATATTAAATTACGTATATTTATGAATACAGCTAGGCGAGAAACATGAAAAGACCCGTGAGTCGTCGGAGTGTCTGCGCCACCTGACACAGCAAGCGGTGGTGCTGCAGAAGCGGCTGGCGGAGGCCTACGCGCGCGGACATCACCACCCTGCGCCGCTGCACATCCAGCCGCCGGCCATGGCCTCCGTCATCGACATGCTCAACCTCATCAATGGCATCCTATTCGTGCAGATAAGGTAAACGCTACCACAAATTTTGTTCTGCATTTTTAGGTTGAAACTAAGTGGATAATGTTGAAAAAGTATTTGAATCGTAAATGCATAGGGGCCAGTCATATTTTATTAAAAAAAGAGATGTAATATCTACCATATATTATGTCAAACAAAAAAATAACATCAATATATATAAGGTAAGAGTGGCGCGAGTTTATTATTGACTGTGGAGAAGATTATAGACGTCGCGCTTCGATCCACAAATAACTTGAAATTCAAAATTGTAAATATTAAACATAATTTAAATTATTGATCGAATAATACATTTTAAAGTTGACGTATTTTATATTTATTTTGGAATTTATCGACGCTGTAGTTAAACTATACAATCGTATACCGACATAGTTGAGAGAATTAAATTTCTTAAACCGTGTTGATTACAGCCCTCAAGACATAGAGCAGTTCAAAGCGGAGATAGAAAAAAGACAGTTGAAAGACTTGCCGATACCGGGCTTGGCCGAGGCAAGTGTGAAGGAGAAGAGCGAGAGCGACGAGCAAGGGGCCGTACTCAAGGACCTGAAAGACACGTTGAACGGCGCCGAGAGTTGAAACTAGAGAGCTCCCTCTCGCCCCATGTTCTTACTTTACTTTTACGGTCGCTCTACACTTTGTGCGTGAATCACGGCGCGACACTCAGCTCCTCGCTCGCTATGATTCGCGGTACTATTACAGTAAGGTTCGTGCGTTTGACGTCGAAGTAGTTATTATTATTAAATGCTTAAAGGTTTTTACCTTATATAACCCTATCCTATAAGACGGTTTGGAGAAAATGAAAAGACGAGATGTTACTGTAATACACTTAACTACGCGCGAGTAGTCTATTTACCTTTCCAAATCTTGGTCGTTATGTCGCCGGACATATGTTGGAAAATAACGTGCCAAGGAGGCGCGAAGTTTCGCAAGTGATTCACGAACCAAGTGTAGAGCGGGATTTACGATTATCGATCGATCATGTTTTATTGTTCCTTAATGTCGAGGTATGCCGTAGTGAATAGTGTGCTAAGGTTTGATGTAGATTTTTTTTATTAGTCTAATTTTGAGAATATCGTTTCGATCAAATATGTATGATTAAGTTTTATTTTATAAATCGCAGAGTGCAATAATTTCGTGCATGTGCAATCGTTTGAATGTTTTGTTCGAATCGCGCAGATTGGTCTGTTTCGGTCCACGCAGTTACACGGACACCCAGAGTAGTGCAATTTCTTGTAGTGATAATAGCAATAAGTTTTGGTTGTGAGTCCGAGACGAGCGCGTCGCTGAAAATTTAAACTGGTGCTACTGCCATCTTGTCCCTTTCGTTGATGATTACATTGAATTGTTGTTACCGAGTATTATTCATTTTTATTGCGGGATTATTATGTTGAAATACCCAATAGTTTATAAATTCGTTTATATTGTCATTGAAATGTAACACGATGGATGGACCAGTCACTTTTTATCGATTTATTAATTTTATAACTCATTAATTTGTTACAACGAGCAAGGAGCTTGAATATAAGTCACTGAAAAAAACTGCCTTAACAACTTTTATTCTTGTCTCTCAAATTAGTGTTTTAGTGCCATATATGTAGTAAAGTTAGGTTGTTTGTTATGTTTCTGTTAGTCTGTGATACACACTGTTTATCTTTGAGATACTTGCTTGGTCGTTCCAATTTTGCTAATTAATAAAAATAATATATTAAAAATCTTATTAATTAAACTTTGAATATGAACTTATTTGTGACAATAACACAAAAATCATGTAAAAAATAATGTATATGTGTCCAGTAAATGTTGTATGATGGCAAAATTTGTAATTATTATGAAATCTGAAAATCATGATTTAAAAACACTATGGCAGGTGTCATATTTGCACTATATTGATTTTAAAGAATTTCAAAAACTAATTATGCGCCTTTTTGGACTTCAAATGTAGACTCAACACATTAACAGACAAGCACAAATTGTATGTAATAATCACCGATATTCCTTATTTTAAATAAATATGTGTTTAAAACGTGCATATGTTTTTATTTTGGTGTAATGAGAAGAGAAATATGCGTAATTTTCTTATTTGATTTTGTTTTATGAAAACCACTTTCTGGGTGTCCTTTTTTATACATTTTATCTAAAGCAAAATTGAATGCAATCGAATTAAAGCAGTCTGTTAATGATTTGGGTTCCATGAGTTCTAATTAGAATAGAATAAATAATTGCGTAGGTGTTATAGCAATCCGGTATCTTGTTGTTCGCTAACTTTAATTATATCCGTGTGTACGTAAAGTCGGACATCATTATTCCTAATGTTATGATTAAATTTTAAGGAAATTGTACGATGGTGTTCACGCCTAAACGTACAATATTGATGTTATTGTTACATTTCTCTAACAATATAACGATCATGTAAATACGGCGCTGTTCGTAGTGTACTAATATAATTCGATTTTAAATAACTCTAGTTTTATTTAATCTCTGATTAACTCCATTTATTTTTAAACTGTTAAAACACTTTAAATCACAGGAATGATTGTTTTATAGGTTACATTTTTTAAGGCGAATATAACGAATATAAAGTTTAATATGAATCTATTCGTACTATTTAGAAAATTGCTTACAATAAAATTAAAACAAGTTTCTTGTAAAAATATAGATATATTTAAAAAAAAAAAAGAATACCCGACAAGGTAAAAAGCATTTGTTTGCAAATTAGCATAAATCAATAAAAAAAAATTTTTTCAATTTTTGTTTCACATGGAATCAAATTAAATTATAATGAAGTCTGTATGATCAAGTGACTGCAGTCAGTGTTCTTGCTTTCTTAATTGAAAATGGAAACTGTCAAAGCACTTGCCATTGTACTGAAACCAAACTCAATATTTCTGACCTACTCTACAGACAAACTAACAGACGCCAGCCTTACTATAGGGATTTATTTTGTACTCGGAAGGAATGTATCCTTAAAATTCCTTATATCCTTTACTTCCTCGCCCGGGGGCGCGGCCGCGGGCGCGCGCGGGGCCGCGGGCGCGGGCGGCGGCGGCGCGCGCGCGAGCTGCGGCCGCGCTCCAGCTGCGCCGCCACCAGCTCCGCCAGCACGCCGCGCTCCGCCAGCATTGACAGAAACGTGCAGATGAACTCGTCATAGTTGTGCGTGCGACGACAATCGTCTACCTGGTTAGCAGTTTACAAATTGTTAGCTAGTGCGGGAGTGAAGGTTGTAATATTAATATAGAACTGGATCAGTTCAAATGATAAAAACTAAATTTGTCCTTGGTTTTAAAAATATTTTCTTTTAAATAGCATTATGCTTCCGCAGTTTTAAATTGTGTAAATTACACAACTATAATATGTTGCAGGTTTGCAGAGCAGTTTAGTCTCGCAAAAAATAAATTTAAGTCATTTCATATGCAAATTACTTACCTTATACATATCCCTTTTATCATTTTCATCATTCAGAGCCTGCTGACATGACTCTACCTGAGCTATAATACTACTCATGAGTGAGTTCAGTTCCGAATGTGTAAATAATAATTTTCTCATTCTATGTGGCTGCTCGGGCGCTACTTCCGAACATAATACAATTGGCATATTGCTACTTTTGACTAGAGCAGTTGTGGAAGTTGGGTAGATCTAAAGTCAAACATTTTTTTTTTTTGTTTATGTGTGTTAAAATAGTAAAATAGTTTTTTTTTAACTATATAATAATAATTTACTTACATCAGAAAGAATCTGATTTTCTCCATTTATAGTAACAAATTTAACAACAGATGTAGGTTCAATAGGATCAGCTGAAAATAAAAAACACAAAACAAAGTTTACAATTCCAATAAAAACAACGGTTACAAATATGTATATTTTTTATTTTTAAATAAATTACTACTATACCTACTAATATTATTAAAATGAAAGTGTGCTTATTGGTTTGTCTTAATTTTTTGCAGCAACAGTTTAAAATGACTTTTTGCATAGAGGTAATTTATCACTTCAGTATCATGGACTATTTTTATCCCCAGAAAATCTTGGTAAAGAAGCATGCTTTGGAAACTTAGTTACTTTTATTTAAATATATATATGATTTCTAAGAAAAAATGTCAATGTAGCACTTCAAAACTATATGCTTGGCAGGCAACAGAGACATCAAATTAAAATTGGTACCATATATATATCTACAATATTGTTAACTACTATCATAAATTACTACACTTACCTAAGCTAAGGCAATTGTCAAATTGTGATCTTTCTGTTGAACCAATTTCAATTGTTATTGATTGAGTGAAGTCTAAATCAACAGACGATACTTCGGAGGCATCTAGAGCATTGAGAATTGCATCTTCACATATATGAATAGAACTTTCATTAACTGGCTCACCACTACTGCTTTGTGACATTCCTTCATCTAAAAATTTGATCAAATTGTTAATTCTCAACAATAAATTTATAAAGTTATTTAAATGACATCTGTTATTTCATAAACAAAGTTTAAATATTTTAATGAATAAATATATGAGCAACATTTTATTTACAACAATGTAATTGATAATATCTATTTATTTTTTAGTTGAGATACCATAAAAATAACTTCTGTAATAAACACTAAAAGAATATAATTCAATACTAAATATTTATTTTACTTATAGCTTGGGTTTTGTAGAATATAATATGTAATTAACGAAGTCAACAATTACTTTGTTAATTACATATTTAGGACAATACTTTAATTGTTTACCATTGAATTCTCTGTTTTTATTTAGAAGATATCGTAAATGTTTTCCTATTTTGGAGATGGCTTCCTTTATTCTCTTCTGATTGATTTCCAATAAACTTAATCTTTGTGTAAGTGCAATTCTTCTGTCAGGTACAACAGCCATTAGATTGAATCTGAAATACATGACAAAATCTTAGCAAAATTTTGTCACTATATCACAGTATTTATAAGTTCAGAAGACTATATCAAATAAAATAATAAGAATGGTCATAGTTGTAATAAGCAGATATTTTATAAGGTCAATAAGTTATTGTTATTTATATTTATTAAATATAACATTCAAGTCTTCTTTGTTTTACAATAAGCAGAATACCTTATATCATGCACTTGTTCTCCGGCATCTCGTCCAAGCCTCTCTGCCATAACTCGCTTAAACTTGTCAGTCCAATCCTCATCTGTAGCCCAAGGTCCATGATCTGTAGGATAGGGCTTTAAACCATCCAATTCAAATAAATGACCATTGATTGGGACAAAGCTTACAAAATGGTAAGCTTCTCCTATAAAAAATAATATTTATCATTTTTTCAATTTGTAACTAATTTATATATATATCCCTATAAAGGAATTGAAGGAGTAAAGAATAACAAATCTTAGATTTACATATTTCAAGAAATTTCCTAGTAGCTTTACTATATTATGCACTACAAACAGTTCTTGATTAATGTCATTTTTTATAAAAAATAACACTATTCCACTTAATTACTTATATTGTATATTTTTACTTCCTAAGTTTAACATCCAACATTCAAAATGACATTATTTTGCAAATCCATAATGAATAAAATTGATTTTATTCAAGACTGCCAAAATCAATAGATGAATACTTATAAAGTACCTGTAAAGCGACCAGTTGGGACTCCTGCATTTTTATCAGTCTTTTTACGAGCTTGAGGAATAGCATGTGAATTGTGTGCACAAGCAAGTTCAGGAGTGTTTCCTATTGCCCAGCCTTTATTTTCTGGGTTCATACTAAGTGTGTGATGCTGAAATGTTTATTTAGATGATTAAAATGCTAACTTTTGAACCGATTTTTTTTTAATATTCATTTTTACCTTTAGCCTACTCAGTGTTTCTCCTAAGTGAAGATTGGGACAGTTCAATAAAATTGATAGCAAGGCATGTGTAGCACAACTATTTGGTACCATTTGCTGTGCAAAAAATATATTGTTAATTGTTTCTTCATCACGGACAAAACTCTCCGTCTGCTCTACAAATTTACGACGAGATCGTCGCTCTTCAATCCAACGAAATAAAAAAATAAAACCATAAACAGGGCTTTCAAATGGTTTGTGTAAGTCATATATTTCTTCTACTTGGACTCCTTTTACGCCAAAATCTTCTAATAATAATGTAAACAATCCGGGATCGCTTTCTAACTCTAGCCATCCCTCTGTTAGACTATTTAATTCAACCGGCATATTTTTCATGTATGTATCTTTTTTTAAGTTAGGATTTATTTTTAATAGTTTTACGTCAATACATTCTTGTGTTACAGAAAATTTCTGTCTTTTTAAGTATGTAGCAGCAGTAGGTTTTGTCGGTAAGTTATAGGCTTATTAGTATTGTTCTCTTATCTCTTCTCAGTGACAGTTGTCATTTGAGTTTTGATAATTGACATTGACTTTTTTCAATTTTATTCTCTTTATAAGCAAAGGTATAAAATCTCCATTTAACTAACATAACAATCTAGATTGTACAGTGTCATAGATATACTCTATTTATTGGAGTAGAAATAAAGGTAAACAAACCTTAGATTTACAAATTGCACACGATTTTCTAATTGTTTTGTTGTATTACGCACTATAAACAATTCTTGATTAATTTACCTTTATTTATAATACAACACTATTCCCCTTAACTAGTTATAACCACATTAATTTAACTTTCGAAGTTCTGATTACAACTTCGTGGACATTGAGTACGCGTTTTTTCGCTAATCCATAGTGAAAATCATAGATTATTTAAGATCTCGACCAATGATATCGGTGTCAAAGTTGTTTATTTGGATTTATTCCTATTGTGGTTGGAATAGGCTATGGGTCATAACATCAGACTAGGGTCGAAAAAGACAGCCCCTGGGCCCGACGGAATCTCTGGTCGAGCCCTGAAGATCGCGTCGGAGGAGCTGGGCGAGAGCATGCGGCGCCTCTTCACTGCATGCCTGGCTCAGGGTAGGTTCCCGCGACGGTGGAAAACGGGCACGCTCGTTCTGATCCGCAAGGACGGGCGTCCGTCCGATCAGCCGTCAGCCTACCGCCCGATCGTGTTGCTCGACGAGGTGAGCAAGCTCTTCGAGCGGGTGCTCGCTGCCCGTCTCGTCGGCAGTATGGAGCCGGGACTACGGCAATACGGGTTCCGTCCCGGCCGCTCGACGCTCGACGCGATCGCCAGGGTGAGGGGCCTGGCCGAGGAGGAGGTGTCTCGGGGCGGGGTGGTGTTGGCAGTCTCGCTGGATATTTCCAATGCCTTCAACACCCTGCCCTGGGAAACGGTGATGGAGGCCCTGCGGTTCCACGGTGTGCCGGGCTACCTGCGGCGTACCGTGGCCGATTACTTCTCGGGCAGGGCGGTGGCCTTCCCGACTGCGGACGGATGGGCCGTCAGGTCGTTGTCGTGCGGTGTTCCGCAGGGGTCGGTACTAGGACCGCTCCTGTGGTGCATCGGCTACGACTGGGTGCTGCGCGGGGCCACGTTGCGGGGGGTCAGCGTCACGTGCTACGCTGACGACACCCTCGTGTCGGCCCGCGGCAGTTCATATCGGGAGGCGGCCTATCGCGCCACGGCTGGGGTGGCGCACGTGGTCCACCGAATCCGCGCGCTGGGCCTCGAGGTGGCCCTACACAAATCCGAGGCCCTCGTCTTTCACGGGCCTCGGAACGCGCCACCTCCGAGGGCGGCGATAACGGTGGGCGGAACTTCCATCGTCGTCGGGTCGACGATGAAGTACCTGGGTCTCGTGCTCGACGGCAGGTAGAAGTTCGAAGAGCATTTCCGGCGCTTGGCCCCAAAGTTGGTGGCTGCAGCCGGGGCGCTAGGGAGGATCCTCCCGAACGTGGGTGGGCCAGGAGGTGCCTGCAGGCGCCTGTACACCGGCGTCGTGCGCTCGATGGCGCTCTACGGGGCGCCGATATGGGCGGACGCTCTGAGCGCCCGTAACGTCGCCTCGCTGCGACGTCCGCAGCGAGCGATGGCGCTCAGAGCGGCTCGGGCGTACCGCACGGTGTCATACACCGCGGCGTGCCTGCTCGCCGGAAGCCCGCCATGGGACCTCGAGACCGAGGCTTACTCGAGGGTCTATTGGCGGATCAAGGCGGCAGTGAGAGCGGAGGGGGAGAACCGACCCCACCCACGTGAGGTTCAGATGTGGCGGGAGGAGGCCCGCGAGAGGCTATTCGCCGAGTGGTCGGAGAGACTGGGTGTCCCGGGTGCTAGCCGGGACCTCGTGGTGGCCATTCGGCCGGTGCTAAGGAAGTGGGTCGAGCGCAAGCATGGCCCACCCACGTATCACCTCACACAGCTTTTGACCGGCCACGGTTGTTTTGGCCGGTACCTGTGTGAGATGGTCGGTAGGGAGCCGACGGTGGAGTGCCACCATTGTGGCGGAGGAGCCGTGGATACGGCGGAACACACGCGCGTAGAGTGCCCGGCTTGGGCGGAGCCTCGCGCGGTCCTATCCACGGCCGTAGGTGGAGACCTGTCGCTTCCGGCCGTCGTCGAGAAGATGGCCGGAAGCGAAGAGATCTGGGCGGCAGTGTCCCGGTTCAGCGGATGCGTCTTGTCGCAAAAGGAGGAAGCAGAGCGGGAGCGGGAGGACGACGTGGACTCGCTCCCGCAACGAAGAAGGAGACCTCTTCGACGGCGACGTGCCTTCGCAGGCCGGACGCTGCCGCAGAGTTAAGGTGTGGTTGGCGGCGGAGCCAGTTTGTTGATCCGCCGCGGGGCTTCAAGCCCTGACGCCCAGCCTCCAGTGGCGGACTCGGGGGAGTCCGTCACGTAACAGGACGGAGGCACAGAGAGGAGGGAGGCGCGCCTTAACATCCTGGCGCGCTCTCGAGTTGGGTCGCCTTATGGCGACGACCGCTGGCGGGGTTGCGGTTGTAAGTCACAACGTTCCCGTGACCCCGCCGCCTTGCGGAGAGGCGGAAATCCGGGGAGGTTTTAGTGGGTAGGACGGGGCTTTCTGCCCCGTGAGTCCCACATACCCGTCCCGGTCCCCCCGGACCGGGCGGCAGGCGTAAATGCCTTTCCTGCCCGAAAAAAAAAAAAAAAAAAAAAAAGGCTATGGGTCATAAATTCTGCTTTTAATATTTATATATAAATAAAAAATATACCCAATAGTTAAGCGAATTGGTTTAAAAGCTTAATCATATGTATTTTTTTAATTTAATACAATCAAATTTAAAATACGTTACCAAATTTAACTTCAAGTTGAGAATAAGTTTATGAGTAATATATAAATTGAGTTAACACATAAATTGTAGGTATGTTTGGGAATTATGAAATATATTTTTTTAAAGTATCACGAATTCCTACAAGTATCTACACATGTTCATTATTAATGTTTTAAAATTTATATACTTTGCGTATTTCAAAAAATATATTTAATGTGACCTCTATAGACACTTCTTATTGATTATTTGTGTATTAATGTAATTGTTTTCACGTATCGAGCTTATGAATTTAATTTAATATCAGACGACTTGAAACTGAACATTGGTTATTACACACTTTTATAGTCTTGCCAAATACATACATAGGAAACCAAATTAGCTGTCAAGCTCAACAATTATAGGTACAATCCCTGTTAGCACTAATCTGCTAAAGTTTTTAACAATTTGCGTTAAATTTTTAGCGTTTTCGATACTTGATGAGACTTGAGACACAGTGTGCAAAGACGGATTAGTAGGAAATAATAAAGTATTTTTAGTAAATCAGCAATGCGGAAGTGTCATCTTTTCGGTAGAACATAATTATATTATTTACCAAAGGTAGGTTTATACTCACTTTAATATATCTTCTTTAAAAAAATATCACCTTATGTTTTGCAACCATTATTATATTAATAAATATAAGCCACTTAAAAGGTCATCGTTGTTTTGTTTCACCACCGAGCTTAAGAACCCGCGATCATCGGTTAAGATTTTCGCGTACTTACACTGGGCCATCTCGGATTTGTTAAATTCAATAGTTTAATGTTTACGTGCAAACGTTGCTGTGCCATAGGTACAGCTGACGGCGCTCATCAAAGACTGATTTTTGCTACAATCAATGTCGTTCTATTTCGACGTAAACCGACGAATCGGAGATTTAGGTACTTCTCTCGTATAATCTTTATTTGAGTACAGTTTGTCGTGAGACTTCGTATATGGTAATAGATTTGTCGTAATATATATACTTACTTGAAGATATTTACCAAAATTAAGCAAATTTGAAGTTGGTGTCAAGTGATTTATTATTATTTCTCAAATACATTACAAACATTAAATGAATTAAGGATTATTTTGAAAATAAATGTTTGTTTTGTGGGCTAAACAGCTTCTAATCTTGCAGATTTGGTGGTCCACAACTGAAAACGCTTTTTATGTTTCATAGGAACACTATCATTAACACGTTGCCTGTCCGTGCATTATATATAATGCATTTTGGCTACTGCTGTGACGCCCGTGCTTTATCGATAATGCACGAGCCTATTCTTTTTGAATGGGGTTTTGTAGACTGGACGTGAGAGCTACGTCTATAATATTTTGCAGACGTATGAGCAGTGAATTGGGAATAATAAAACACCAATGTCCCGCCAATTTTTTTTTATTGGTTGGTAGCATGAACTGGTTTATTGAAAAGCATTATTATTTGAATAAAGTCCACTGGCAATTAGTGAGATTCGTTATAACATTGTAAGCAAAATGGTTTTTTACATGGAATGCACTCAGTTGTAACTTGTGAAGTCTTCTTCCTTGCATCAGTAGCTGTGAATCCCGATTCTTTCAGCTTTTTGTAGCAACTGGCACAACGTTTTTGCCAAATTTTTCCATTAGCTTTCTTGGGTATTTTCGTTAACTTGTGACTTGTAGGACGCAAAGAACTCGCAGAACTGGAACTTGAACAGTTCTCAGTTTTAACCTTAAGTAATTTCTTTACATCATTTGCATTTCGTGGTTGTGACACGTCGACAACATAAGCACATCCCGTTTATCATGCCATTTTAGGATGGTCGCAAAGTTGTTCTGCTGCACAGAAATTTGACCTTTTTCTAAACGTTGCTGAACCACTTCTTGGGGCAGTTCTCGACGGTTTTTGCGTATTGTTCCACACAAATCAGTACCTTGTTCTTTTAGGTACCTTGCCAAAGGTATGCTAGTGTAGTAATTGTCCGTTATCATGATTCTTCCTTCTTTAAGCAAATCTGTGCACAAACTAACAACAACTGACCCCGGTTTATCTAATCCAGTTATTTGGTCGTCTTGACCAGAATAAACGCGGTAACTCCAGGTATAACCACTATCAGTACATAATTTATAAATTTTTATGCCGTACTTATGAGATTTCTGTGGGTTGTAAGTTCGAAATTTAATTCTTCCCCTAAAACCAACCATCGACTCGTCGACTACTATACGTTCTCCGGGGGTAAATATTTTTCGCCAGTTTTTTGTTAGTTTGTCGATGAGTGGCTGTATTTTATATAAACGGTCGCCTTCATTACGTGGGGCTTCGTTATCTACAAAATGCCAGCATTTTAATATCAGCGCGAATTTATTGTAGGACATATTTATCTCGTGAAGAAGTGGATGATAGTATAATTTGTCCTTTTTCCAGTAGTTTTCGAGCATTGGAAAATTGATGACTCCCGTCAGTAAATAAACACCTAAAAACTTTCTCATTTCATCTCCTGTTATTGGTTTCCATCTCCTTAGACGACTGTTGGGCCTCAAATCATTCACTGTGGTTTGCAAAGCATATCTATTGGTTTCGACTACCATAAATTCAATTATGTCTTCATCGAAAATGTGGGTGAAAATCGTCCATAAGTCAGATTGATCAGAAAATAACCGTTCCTGGCGTTTGCCTTCATCATAACCAGTAAAAACTTGCCGTGGCAAACTCCTTATCTCACTCTGCCATTCAGTACTAAGTTGGGGGATATGTGGAGTAGAAAAAATGGAATCAGCAGGAGACATATGCAAATCATCAGCAGCAGACATTTGTAAAGCATCAGCAGGCAAACCAGAACTACCAGCATTTACTTCATTCGGCTGAGAAAGAGACCTAGCAGGGTGGCATTCAAGCTCGTCATTATCAGAAGCAGAAGCGGTTATGTTACCCGATTGTGCAATAGCGGCGTTTACATTCGGTGTATTAGTAATATCAATAAATTGTTGAATACTAATCAGATCCTCGTCCACCGAAAGCATAGGGATATCTTGTGCATTATATACGTATGTACCTGATTCTAAATCGTCTTCATCGTGTGAGTCCAAATCTTCTAGTTGGCGCGAGAATTCGTCTTCGCCATCACTATCTTCCAAAATACGTCGCATTTGTTCATCAGATAGAAGTTTTAGAGGCATTTTCACTTCAAAACAATAACAAGAACCAACGAAAAATTCGAATGATGTTTACTAACGAAAAGATACGTTTCAGCGGTAAAACTGACATTTATGACATATAACAATGAAAAGTTTGAATGACATTGACAATGATATGAACGAAAAGCAATAATAAGTTCATAAAAATGTATTAATTTAAATTCGTAACGTCCGTGCATTTTATGTAATCCATAATGTTCTTGCTACTACGTCTGTGCATTATTTGTAATGCACGGTATTCTAGCTGTCACGTCCGTGCATTAAAAATAATGCAATGCTGAAATTCAGTAAATTCGAAAGTTTTATTGATAATAATTTGTAAATTCTTTGTAAGTACATAAAGTACATAAAATGAAACAGTTTGGCCGAAAACAAAAATTGGACGTCACGACAACCGTGCCCAAAGTACTCTGGACAGGCAACGTGTTAAGGCTTTAAAGACTAACTGGCAGTATATGCCTTTTAATCCACCTGTCTCAAAAAGATTAATCTCCTTCCTTATTACGGAATACGAAGCGTTAGGTACCTATTGCATGTGTGATCCCGGTTTCTCGCGATCCCAGTATTGCGTTGTCTAGATATATTATATTAGTGTTATCTATTTTGAATTTTGATAAATTACTCAGAGTTTAATAATTAAGAACCAATGAGGTTCAACATCTTCTTACATCAACATCAAGTAAGCTACGAAAAAGAAAAATAACTAAATTAACAATAATTTATGGGGTATATATTGTTCTTTCCTCGTTCTTCCCAGTTTCATAATCACGTGCTTAATTTTCAACGTGTCCCGTTCTTATTAAAGCATTAAAAAGCAAATCATAGCATTGACCAACGCTATGATTTTGCGGCGTTGTGAGAGCCCTGTTGGTTAAATGATAAAATTATTTGAGTGTCATATCACTCGGGTTAGCAGTTTTTACACGAAACGAGAATAGAAAACAAACAAAAACTTACTTGTTATATTTGTATGTATAATATAATGGTGTATAATTCAAGAATGTAGATCTAAGATTCAAATTAAGAAGAGGCTACAAAGCTATATAAACATATAATCTAAACTTAGAAATTAGATGAATAAGTAACGATCATATTAAATAGCAATTAAATATTGATAACAATAGACTTTTACAGTTAGACTATAATAATGGGTAATATTTACGTCATGTTGAAAAGTATACGACGTCATAAGAGTTGCTCTCTTTCACACTTAATTCTTTCTTCCAGTTTCAGGAGTATTATATTGAGTTAGGAAACCTGTCATATGCGTAATTGTTGCAATAGCAAGATAAGCCAGTTAGAAGAATCCTATTATTTAAAGTTATTTTAAGCGTGTATGAGTCAAACCAAGGTCAATTTAATATCAACACATAGATACCGGTTTCTTTATCGTATTAAAACAAGAAATAGCTTTAATATTCATAAAAAAACAATCAGAATATGATCAATATAAAATAATAATCGTTATTTTATAATACTGCTATTCCAAATGGCTTTTTAGATAAAAGGTAGGATAAAGGTTTAAGTCAAAAATAAAACCATTATTATCGCAACAACATTTATTTTGTATGTACACTCGAATTTTGTAACTTTGTAAAATGTACAAATAATAAATGCACAACTTCAGCATTGTAAACCTTAAAACAGAAAAGTAGGTAATTATTATTATTAGGGAGTTATATAAAATTACAATAATGTTATGTATTGGTCCCAATTTATTGCAAGCTCAATTAAAGGATTATTTGACAGTCGATGTTTACACTTAATCAATGATTTAACTTTAGGCCAAATGAGGAGCCACATATTTTGATTTTATTGAACGAATGTTGAAGTTCATTGAAGCGAACATTTGATGCGACTACATTTAATTTCCTATCTCAGTTCACTAAAAACCAACTGCAGTTGCATAGTAATTGTTAACGCCTTTGCTAAATGGCAAGAATTAACATGGTCGGATTGGTCGGTATGGTTAATGTTATAAAGATAAATATAAACACAGGTTTATGCTGCCTTAAAAAGGTCAAAATAATAACATAAATATGACAATCGATCAAAGAATTGAGTTGAAAGATTTTATGAATACAATTTAAATCTAAAAAAAAAAAAAAAACTAAATACTTTAAAATTAATATTGACAAATCACCTTCAAGTTGTGCAATAAAAACTTGTACAGATACAAATTATTTTGCCTGGTGATTAACAAAGAGTTTATTTATTATAGTCGTTAATTTAAGACTAGAATAGAAACAAACCGATTTGTATTTCAACATTAATCTAATCGTAAAAGATTATTGACAACAGGAATTGTGTGAATGATAATTTGACAAATGCAATACATATAAAGTACAAAAAACGCAATCAATGCGTTAACATTTCCCGCCATCAATATTATAAACTAATAATGAATTATCACAAGTCACTAGCTACACAGTTTCAAGGCAATATAATATACTGATTATCGTGCCAATACATATAAATATATTTTTTTTCTATGAAAATTTGCGAAAACCGCTAAAGGAACCACCCTCGTTATAAATTAGTATCATTGTTGTTAAATGCTCAGTTGCCTTATTGTATCTCGTTAGTATATTTACAGTTTGTCAATATGTCTTCGTTTTGTAACATCAAGTAGTCTAATGTAATGATAAGACTTCAATCGATTGAGCAAAAGAAGTGCTATTCTTATAATGGCAATAGGTCATGCCCTGGTCAATATCACATAATACTGTACCAAATATTTTAAAGATTATACATAAGAAGTAACTAAATTAATAACATTATTAATGGCACAGCTCTAGTACTGCGTAAATTTTCAACGAATATTTATATTTTTTCGGTTTTTTGGTTCCATTTTATACTGAATAGTACGAGTTTATGCCATTTGGAAGAGATTTTTTGTTATTTAGGTACATTTTTTTTTACATTTCAACTAATATTTTTATAATAAATATATACAGCAGGTAGATTAATTAAGTAACTAATTAATATTTACGTTTTAATATCACATAAGTACCTACGCATCGTTCCTACGCTCGACATCCTACTAAATTCAAAACAAATCGTTCCATGAGTGGATATGTATGATATAATTAAATAATACCGTAACAATTCAACAAGATGTCCGTGGAGTTCCACGAAAGTGATCAACCGCTCACAATGCATGTATAACATATTTACAGGTCACATCACATGAAACAGCAGTCGATTTAAAGTAACACAGCTTTCTTGACAACCTTTCATCTGATCGCCTGCGGGGGCCTATACGGCGGCGGAGGGGTCTTGGGGACTTGCGTCTGCACGTGCGGCATGTGGACGGGTACCACGGCAGCGGGAGGCGTGGCCAGTCCGTGCGCTTCGTCTAGTTGACCCGGAATGATCGTTACATCGGAGCTGGGAGTTTGCGGAACCTCGGCGAAGCTTCGGGCGCTGCTGGTTGCAGGCAGCAATCGCGCTGGGTTCAATTTGATAGCGTCGTCATACGTTGGCGGTGCTCCAGCAACCGTGTCGTAGTCTGGAGGTTTTTGCTGCATCGTCTCCTCATCTGGCATTGAGATAACGTGAATAGGATCGTCAATCTGCAATTAAATAGTAAGGACATTGAAATGTATTGTATCAAATTGTTTTATTATACAGACTTTTTTTAGATGTTTAGGTAGTTGCTAATAAGACACCACACGTATACATGGGAAACTAAGACATGGGAAATAAGCAATGGCTCTACAATATCATATATTCATGTAATTATCCTAAATAATATAAGGTAAAACTCACTTGGTGGGTGTCTGGCGATGCGCGGTCATTTTGTGGCTGTCTGGCAGGCGACTGCAGCCAGCAGCACATAGCTGCACAGATGAGCAGCGCGCCGGCGACGATGCAAGCCACACCCACGTAGCGGACTGGTTCAGCGTAATCCTCGGCAAGCCCTAGCCAGTTTATAAGAGCGCCTGCGCATAGCAGAACCATGCCATAACGGTATGGCCGCTGCGACTGTCTACCCTCGTCTAAGGACATGCCTACAACAAGAGATACAATATGTCATGTTAGTATGGTATTAAAACATCGCTTTGTGTAATCCTAAAATACAAATAGATTTAGCTTAAACAGTATAAGTACCTGGGTACTTATGCTGTTTAACCACTTACAATTAGATTCGAAAATTTAGTGTTTAAAAAAACATTGTTTTTTAGTTAATTGAATTAATTAATAAACAATAATTATTATTATTTGTATGATTGATAATGTTTTTTATTGTTCTGAAATGAGAATAAAAATAATTCTTCGAAGTTTCAGAGACACTACCACTTCATTAAAAATTTACTTCAAATCCATTAAGCATTTTATCACAAGTAGGTAATTCAGTAGACTCATCAGACATGGAAAGCGTTGTCATGCAGAGACTAGGGCAATGCCATGTTATAACGGGATTTCTTTTCAAAAGCCGGAGTCCAAAATGAAAGTGTGGAAAGTTTTATTTTGTGTTAAGCCTCTAATTTGATTGTAATCATAATAAATTATACCTTTTTAACGAAAGTTTATTTTTAATTGACAATAAGTAGAATAAATCACAGTTGTACGTTTTTCGGAAATGCAAACCACAGACATACATATCATAAAAAATATACACTTCACGAGAGGTAATAAAATGTTCTCAAAAGATTATCAAGACAAAAGACAAAGGACTGGACTTTGTACAGTACCCACTTACAGAGAGGGAAACCCGTATGGAGGACTATTAAAATGAGGATACCGTAGTATTGTTTTTGGAAGGACGCTTAAGGAAATGCAAGTATTTTCGAGTCAAGACGTTGGGTTGACATCATGATTCGAGGTCAGGCGAAGACAATAGAGTCGCAGGAGATGTGGGTCAAGTTTGAAACGTGCGATCGAGTGGCTGTGACTTAGTCACGCACTAGTAAAACATGCGAATGGTATAAGATTAAGTAAATCTTTTCCTATAAATATAATTGCCACTATTAGTATTGTAATCGGAAGAATAACAAGAAGATATTTTTTTCATTGTCTCAAATTAAAATGTATAAAAAGAATTGTATTAATATTTATAAAAGTATAACTTAATGACGACTGGATAATAAATCTTAATTTAAGCATTTTATGCATTAAGAAAAATGCGCAGTATTTTTTAAAAAGTAACGTAAGAAAATAATGATAAAACAAAACCACACTTACATATACCCCTTCGACCTCTTAACTCGTAATCCAACATAGCCGGGTAGACAAGCCAAACCATTTAAACTTAGTTATTGCATTTCAAGCTTATGATCAAATTAGAATAATAGTTTTTGCTTATTTAAAACGAATCTAATCAATATGCTTTCCTAAAATTTCTACAAACAATGGAAAAACGCTGATGTTATCTTATCGATTTATTTTAAAGAGTGTGCTGGACACAAACGGATTATATGTTATTTTGACAAAATCTTGACATTGACGAGATTTAATATATATTATAAAACAAAAATGAATTACATTTAACTCGCATGTATTAATTTTCTCAGTCGATATCTGTTCAAATACGTAAGAGTTCAATTTTTCATAAGAAAATATTTTACTGTTCTTTATTATTACATAGCCCAATTTCGATAATGGGAAAATGTTGTCAATTTTTACTATTTATTCAACTTTCACTCATTTTATAATGGAATAATTAGCAACAATAACAGATTGATTAAGTTTTAAAATCAAATAAATTATTCATAGGTGAAATCGCGATATAAAGTTAGTTGTTATCTTGTGTACTTACGTAGCCTAGCTAAAATATTTCATTTATCATGTTGTTGACATTACGATCAGTAATATCTACTGCTGAATACACGAATCATGTTCATTGTTTATAAATATATAGGAACGATTGAAATTGCGACTGTAATAATTACCTAATAGTTATAGAACATTTGTTTCAATAATGTTTACATGTAAATCAATGGTCAGGTGTCCTGCGTAAGTCGCAACCCACGTAAGCACAGTCAGGGCTTCCACCCTTCGACCAGCATCGGCTAGTTAATGCGATACCATCGGTAATACGATTAAAGTCGACCCCCTTAAATCACAGTTATATATTTAAAGTGAAATTCGTGTATTATGAATAACGCCTAACATTCCCTAAAAAAATATTATATTAGGAAGTATATTTAAATATTCTATACAAAACTATACTCGAATGATATATGTTTAAAAAAATTTTGAATTAAATTGTTCGTTACCGTTACGTTTCGTAAATGTTATCGCTGGCATAATATTTAATTTCATTTGTTTTAAGTTATTATATATATTCCCACGGTAAGACATACATGCTTAATGTTATAAACATCACTCGCACCTTTATTTTACCTACGTTTGTGTATGAGAAATCTGAAACCGACGGTGAAAAATACAAATTAATGTTTTGTTTGTTTTTTTGCAAGCACATCTGAAATCATCATGTGCTTAATTCGTGCAAATGTTTATTAGTGGAATACACTTGTGGCTGAAATTAGACAAATGCAGGTTTCCTCACGATGTATTCCTTCACCGCCAGGCACGAAATGAATTATAAACACAAATTAAGCAAATGAAAACTCAGTGGTACTTGCCCGGGTTTGAACCCGCATTGGAGCAGCGTGGTGGAATAAGCTCCATACCTTTTCCTCAAGGAGAGATCTTAGCCCAACAGTGAGCCATACACAGGCTGGTACTGTACAAATGTAATTTATTATAATACACTAATTAACAATCTGAACTTGACAATCTTTTCAAACGTTAACGTTTTGTTTTTTATACAAATCAATATTTTAATAGCGATAAGTAAAACGTGTGGAGAAGACACTCTAGTATAAAGCACACCATTTAGATTTAGATAAGATGAACAGGGTATCGAAGAGGTGTCATATAGAAATATCCGTATAAAAGTATGCAATAGAAAAAAGACGTGCATTAATAGGCAATTTTATCGATGTCCCTTTCTTGCTGTCTATTTATTGAATTGCTAGTCTTTATTATAAAAAAAGTACATACAAATGTGTTATCACATAATATAATAGACACTAGAAATTTTCATTACATTGAATATTAACAAGGATGTGCTATACACAAGTTGAGAAATTAACTCGATTAATTTTACGCCGGTAAAAGACCCAACATCATTACTATTGATTATTTATTATTAGTCGCTCGCTAGTCATTTAATTACAGTGGTTTACCGTCTATTACACACCGGAACCTATCAATACAAAGTATTCATGTTTAGTGGACTAAGTGATGGGGGAGTATTTAACGAAATTACTTTTACGGATACTAACTCTTAATAAAATATATATTAAGAGCCGAGATGTCTTAGTGGTTCAAACTTAGGCAAGCATCTCGGAATGTTCATGTGCTTGATTTTGTGTTTATATTTAACCTAGTGTACGGTGGGGAAAGAAAACATCGTGAGGTATTTGCATGTGTCAGATCAAAAAATATCTGTTATATGAATGCCGCCAATCCGCTTTGAAGCAGCGTAGTGAAATAAGTTCCAAATTTTCTCAAAAAGAGACGAGCCCTTCGGCCAGCTGTGGAACTTTGGGACATTTACAAGCTCTTACTATTTATATAATATAATGATATTAACATTTATTTTAGCTACTTACTCTTAGATCATTAGTTGTATTTAGCACTATCTACATAACGAATACCTGTCACGCGTAGCGAGCATCACGTGGTAATAATTCTCACCAGGTGGTCTGACAGTCAAGATATATAATTATAATAAGGAAGCTTCCGTAGACATCTGCTTATATTAATGTTATCATTTCATATAGTAACATATAGTTCGATGTATGAATATATTGAATAGAATTTACGTTACTGATCGCTCATGTTTTTATTATTAACCTATATGTATTTAACTAATTTCACATTCAATAAATAATATTTCATAAAAATCAATAAGTTTATTTCCTCGTAACTTTAAATATTAGTATTGATTACATTATAAGAATTTTATTTGTATTTTGTGTGTGACAGCCAAAGCAGGATGCGGGCGTCCGCCTCCACTTATAAGAGCTTTGAAATGAGTTAAGAAAATAACTGGATTATATACTTTAATAGTCTAAAAAATTATTTTGCCTCAATATAACTAGAATAGCTATTTATTATAAAATTGACATAAATATTGTTAATATTATTTATATCAAATTTAGTATCAAAATTCATATAATTTTCACAAGCTACAATGACATTTGAAATATTAAAGTCAATAATATTTGATTTTGCACTAGTATCGTCCATCGTTACAGAAGATTTTCCAAAGAAATAACGCGTTTTGTAGACACGGCAGTTTGCCGAGAACAATAGTGCTTGCTATGCCAATTACTCCAGCTAAGTAGACTGACAGTGAGCACAATACATTTGTAAACCGGGCAAAAGTACCGGTTAGTACGGCGCGCGCGCAATGCGTGACGCCTGAGGGGGAGCTTTCACGCAGAATATCTATCTACTGTAATTTCTTTTGTTTTCCAATATAAATAAAGAAAAAAAAACTTAAATAGCATTGAGTAAGTGTAGATGAAATCTTTTATATGTAAATGAGATTTTTTTCTTACCAAAGTTTTATCGTAACCTTTTCGGTTAGCTAAGCGTAAATCCCACTGAACGCAAACTAAATTAAAAATAAAAACAAGGACGTGAAATAGTTTTAATAAGTAACTGGAAGTAGTATTGACGTACAATTATATAAAGTATATTTTACAACTGCGAATACAGTAAATTATAATTATAATGGTAATACATATGTATATATAGGTACATTATACATAATGCAATTATAATGAGATATATCATTGAATTGTAAGCATAATTAATTAAACTAAGGAAAATTTTTGAACGCAGCATGATATTACAATTATTATAAATCGCAACTGAAGAATCTGAAATTGAGATATTTTATGAAATTGAGACGATAAAACTATTGAATTAATCGTTTCCGCCAATTATAAAATAGCAAAATTAAAATAATATGTTTACGCAATTGCAAAGAAAAAAGGGAGCAAGTAGATTATTCATAAGTTATAACTTAATTGGTAGTTGTGAATATTTAAATTATCTAAGCAAAAAATAATTTCAGACTAAGTTAAAATAAATATTATAAGATGAAAATAAAATATTTTTAAAACTCAACTGCCATTTATTATTACTTTACTATTTATTACTAAGCTGAGGCATGTTAATCACATTGATCATTTAGTCAGTTTCATTTTTAATTATTATTAATTTATACTATATACTACATTCGTACGCCTGACATTCTCTTTAAGGCTGGAATTGAATAAGTGACCTTTTGATACGGAAATCACACTACCGTACATACGCATAGCCTTCGATTGTTGTTTTATCAAAAAGTTAAGCGAATGACGTCATAAGTGTATGCAAACAATTTTCTACAATTTCTCTTTACCTATAAAATAATAAGTACTTGCATGTTTACTTTAAAAGAGATAACTTTCACGGGTCACGTAACATTATTAGAGTTACGGGTTATCCTTGTTTAGTTGTCCAGAGTAATTTCAGTTAGAGATACCTTTTTTATTGTTGGATGTCATTATTTAAGTTGTCATATAGCATTAATTGATACTATGTTTATTATTCTATAAATCTTTAAATCAAACAATAAACTGCATATTAATTCATTTTATTTTATTTTTATTTTTCTTCTTCCAACAAAAGTTATTTTTATTCTTGGCACCCATAAATAAGCCTTGTAATATGTTGTTTTGTTTAATTTATTTACGTTATATTTTAATAATCAAAATGTTTCTAAGCTTGTTTCTTAATATTTTTAGCGTATTTACGTATTTTTGTATAATACTATAATAATTACAAATACAATATTTGTATAATTAGTAATTCTATGATTTTTTGTATGAAATAAAATATTTTTTAACATCTCCACGACGCGGTTATTGGAGTATTGATATTATGTAATGAAATGAATTATGAGTCCACTTTCAATCTCTGTGGAGAATATCAATAGCATCGCACATAATGGTTCCCGCCCGCTAGTTCTCGCCCACCTTATAAGAGTACACTTTCACTTAATTAAGTTTCTTCCTATTGCTTCATAGTTTATGAAAATACGGGCGCTTCCTTATATCAGACAATATGCTTCGAATGAAAAGTAAGTAAATATGAAGAAGTATTTATTATACCATTGTATTTGCACTATAGTGCAGAGGATAGCCAAAAATATACTTTAAATCAGTTTTTATTATCATTAATTAAAATAACTCAAAAATTTTGTAAAAATATGTACTTAGATGATGAAATAAACTATATGATTATGAAGTTGTAGGTATATAAATTGTATTGAAATTACGAAAAATATACAGTAATCTTTTAATGTAGACTGAAAAAGGATTGCTAAAACGACAAATAACTTCGAAGGCTTTTGTTGGCTTAGAATGTGACTAATATCGCCTTGAAAGACGGTGTACGCAAAAACGAATATCGTTTTGCAATAATATATTATAAAAAAAACTTTAAGGAATTAATTGAATGAATTGCAGGTTAATGACTTGTATTGTAAGGAGCTAAATCTAACATTGCATCGTGTTGCGTAATATTCAGGTCTAGAAAAAAAGGCTAGAATTATATGTTTAAAAAAATATGTTTGGAAAATATTAAAAAAAGTTGTATTTTTAATATAAATATAATTAATAATAAGTATATAGCCTTCGTAGTTTCGTATTTACAAATACACGGACTTAATGCAGAATATACAACTTGGTAACATAATTTATTGTAGGTATGTCTATCAACATGACACTTAAAAACACCACGGTAACGCCGTGTTTAACAGGAGTAAATTATTTCAAGCTAAACATGTTTTAATATTATGAGCCAAATAATAATAGAATTTTATCCACCAATAATACCGGTGAATACACTTGTGTTTTCACCAGTATTGTTGTGTTTACAGAATTTCATTCGACACGGATGAGTTGGACATATGGATTCCTGCCGACTACGAGATTTTCGCGTCTAGACATTGGGCCATCTTGGCTCATTTCGTGTCTAAACTGCATGGGAAGAATTTTGTACTCTTTAACAGCCGTCGCATGCTTGACGTCAAACCTACTTGGGAACATTTTTGCCGATAGATTTCCCATAATCATGGTCTACACGAGTAGTTGAAGCGCTCAAATGCTTACTGGCATTCATTCATTCATGATTCATTAAAAAAGTACGTTTACAATACCCACGAGTGTCCCATAGGGGATGTGACTGTATTCTAATTTACCGGAATCACACGAATAATCACAACTGTACTTATTATACAGATAAATTTAATATATATATATATAAACTTTAATATATATATATATATATATATATATTAAAGTTTTGCATATAATATATAGTATTGCTTTAATATATATATATATTGGTTTTTGTGTTTTGAGGATGAAAATCTTCCGATATCACTATAGTAATAATATATCAACAATTAAATCTAAAACAGCGACAAAGATACCTACTTTAACAAACAGTTGCAATTCAAGCGAAATGCGAAACTCGTGTAATGTGTAGCACTATTAAAGTAGTTTATGGTTTTATCGGTCATGAAATGCAATATTCACATAAACCTTTGTAATGCTCTAAGATAAGACAATATTTGTTGCATTCATGGCACTATGGCAGCATGTTATGCTAGCCAACGACAATGTGGAACCTTTTACTCCAGCATGCTGTTGACTTTTAGTGTTGCAGAGAATATGTCATACTAACATTCATTAACACATCTATTTTTAAATGCTTTTAACAACGTAAAAATATTCTCGAATATTTGCGTAAAGAATTAAAGTAAGCGCGTGATCGTTTCTTTAACAAGAGCTTATAAATACATATCGGTATGTTATATACATTTATATAAATCGCTAAGTGATAGATGTCGATGTACTTGCTTTGATAAAAAATTATCATTTAGCTAATTATTTATATGCTAATTTACTTATCTTATATTTTTGCCGAGGTGCCCTGTGCTAATAGTTGCAGAATACTAAAAAGGATTGCCTACAAAAACAAATACTCGTATATAACACGCATCGTAATATATCAGTAAAGAAGTCATTTGTTCATATCATATCATTTATTTGTTAAGGTTTTAAAAAAAAGGCGAAATATATGTTTAAAAAAGATGTTTCGATATTTAAAAAAAATTATTTTTAATATCCATAAAATTAATATTAAATAGCCTTCGTAGTCTCGTATTTACAAATACACGGACTTAATGCAGAATATACAACTTGGTAACATAATTTACGGTAGGTATGCCTATCAACATGACACTTAAAAATACCACGGTAACGTCGTGTTTAACAGAAGTAAATTATTTCAAGCTAAACATGTCTTAATATTATGAGCCAAATAATAATATTTTATAGAAGTGCCGTGATAAGAATTCAAATTTCAACAAATTATATAACTAAGAAGGATATCTAAAAACCGGTTGGCTAATGAGAATACTGTATTATAAAAAATCTACCTAATTTTTTAAGTTAAGTTATAAATATAAATTGTTAATTTAAAACGTATATATAGGTAATTATACTTTTTTCCAATGCAACAGACCGAACTAAACGAATGAAACATTTTTTATATATTTAGTTTTATTAAATAAAAGTTTTGTGAAATTTACAAAACTAGAAAACTGAAATCATAAAAAGAATCAAACATGGTTTCCGAATTCATATGTAAATCTCATTTAAATTAATAATAACCTTATTTTTGCTTATTGTATTATCTTATTTTTTTCTTAATCTGCCATTTCTTTAAAATTAAACCTCGAATTAAATTCGAATTTTTGTAATTAATAATAAAATATTTTTTTATAAAAAACACAGTAAATAAGCACCTCAACTTCACTAAGCTTCACAGCTTTTTTGAAGACAACATATCCGAAAGATGGATTGTTAAATATTTAAAAGAAAATTGTAGTCTAATCAACAATAAAATTATCAAAGACAATTGTGTTTGTGGCTGCATTCTAATTAACGGAATCCAAATGTGCGACTCATCCGTTTCGAATGAAATTCTAACACAAGTGTACTTGCCAGTATTGGTTGATAAGGTTTGAACCTTTTTTTATATGTAATAGGATAAAACCTCAAGGGAAAGCGAATGATGAATTAACGTTATTAAGAATTGGTTTTGGTATTATTTATTCTATGAATTGAAGAAAATATTTTTTTAATTTAATTTTGTAAAGGATATTATTTAATTTTTTATTTCATATATTTTTCAATGCCGGCGAATTACTACAATCTTCTTGTATATATTACTTTAGGTTACGATAGTTTTTTTACCAAGAATAACTTCATATCTATTGTTAAGCGTCAGTTCAAGTAATTTATTTAGCTATAGGATATAAGAAAGTTTTGGAAACAAAAGATTAAGAACTTTTGGGCTACAAATGTATTCCAGTTATGTGTTACATCCAATGGGTCTGTATAATGCTTCGTGCTTTATCAGCTTGCACCAACTGTTGCACAAACAGCTACCATTAATTGCGTAATGTTCTTCCTTTTGTTTTGTTGTATCTTATTTTGTTACCGTAGTTATTGAGGATAAAATATTTAGAACAATTTTAAAACTTACTAACAAAGAAATATATTTTCAATACTCTTCGTATTATATATTTATCAGTACAATTAATGTAACGATCCTATAACAATTCATTAAGCACGTCTTATTTGAGTATTTTCATTTTTAATTTCCACCTAAACAAATATAAGTATAATGATAACAATTTAAAACAAAAGGCGCTTTGTTTAAGCTTATGTTCACAACACGTATTAATAAATAAGTATAATTGTTCACGTCTCACGGCATATTGTTCATCTCTCAATAAAAACAGGGTATGTATCAGATTAGATATTTTCAATCATGGAATCGCAACAGTTAATAATATATCACACTTTTCCTCCACATTCATTTCTCTTGTAACTTTTGACTTTATTAAAGCATGTAGGTATGAGTCAGGTGTATCTTCTCACGTATATTATGAGTCATTAGTAATCCCATATAGACATATTCTGGCAAAAAACAAGCCACATACCTGATGGTAAGTGGTTACTTCCGCTCATAGATATTGGCACTTTAAAAAAAGAAATTTGTCATTATCCGCCAACCATGAGGTCTAATATTTTTTATATAGCTGTGATTACGCACTAGCGCACTAACTTCCCAAACTTTTTGATATAAAATTGATAGGCGCCTATGGTCACCACCGCCCATAAACTATTCCTTACACCATCAATAAGCCACCAATCTGGGGAAATAATGTGTTATGTCCCGTATGCCTGTACACTAGCTGACAATACTAAGTAGCACTGCTGATATATGTATTACCAGAAGTACCATACAGTTAAAACTAAATTTAATTTGTATACAATAGTGCATGTAATTACAGATAGTTAACGTTTCCTTAGTAGCCTATCCCACCCAACAAAGGTTAAATTGTAGAGTTTTAGGTTTTAAGAATTTTAAATATTTTTTAAAAAAGGCCAAAATATTATGATTCTTAGGAGCCCATGTATAACCATACTTATAACAGATATATTTTCTAAGATACTATTTATATTAAGGTTGTTTTGGATGTCCATTCCTTTCAGCAGATCTATATTTCGATTGTATATGGGCTGTTAGGATCGTTGTTAGAGTAGATTTTAGAAAACTTAAGTTTCCCGTCTTACATCGTAAACACTATCTATCTATAAAAATATCTATCTATGTAATTTAATTTATAATATTAAAAGATATATATATATAAAACAAATAGCAGTATATGTTCAAAAGTAAGTTATTGTGCCATAATAACTGAATCGTGAGAAAATGCCTTAATTAAAACTTTTATCAAAACCCACCTGATGCGTCCACGTTCGTTAAATCCAATTCAAAGTCGTCAAATGCACTAATCACAACACCACTATGTGTAAATTTGTAATCAATAAAAAGCTTAAAATATCACAGATAACAGGAATCAAGTGCGACTACGATGACGTCAAATAAATGCAGTTAAATTGTTCGTTATCAGTTAATTGTCCTGATAAGTCGCTTCACTCGACGTCCGACCTCAGTGCGCAATAATATACGTATGGCGGTGAAGGCTTGGCCACCGGCTTATAATAATTATTCGGTAAAAAGCCGCGGGCCAGGTTGTGACGTAGCTCGGCGCGACACGATACGTTTACCGCGACTTCTATGAAATATTAATCATAGCAACCCAGCAATATTACGTCTTGGGGTTTCGTAATCATTTATCTGAGGAACAGCTCGATCAAGTTATGAATCGTTCCAATCAGTTCTCAGTACATATGCTGGCTGGCAAACTCCCTAAACAATCATTTTTACTCAAAACACGTTTGAATTGAGGCAATCACCTCTTCAACTTGATTCAAACATACGTGCATATACACACTACAAAAAGTTTCTTTAAAACGGTGAGGACAAAATAAGTACTTTAGCTTATTTTTGAGGATGCTAATTATATAAATATTAAATATATTTTATAGTTTTAGTCTTTGTTTAATTTAATTGTTTAATTAAATCCGATAGAATATACTAGAAGATAACAATTTTATGCAATTCGTGTGGTACTTTTCTGTTATCATCGGATTACTCTTGATTGGATTGGTACTCTTAGAAATCAAGTAATTTTATATTATATTGCGTAATAACTTAGTTGAATATCAGATTCCATGTAAATTACGTAATAGGTATGTTTAAAAGGAATTATAAATAAATATGTATTTAATTGTTTGATCTTTCTTTAAAACTTAAGATTACTAACTTAAATTACCTTCGCTTCGTACTATTTATTCTAACATGAACGATGGTACCCTGACCGTTTTCGGTCACGGGGGTTATTTTCAAGAAATACATATTATCTCACTCTCATAATCCAATAGGATGGCAAATCCGAGACGATCGGAAAGAGTTCTGGGGCACGACCAATGGCTTTACGTGTTTTCTGAGGCACAGGAGTGTACACGCTTCAAACTATGAGCTGTTACTGAGATTTTTTTCCACAGAAAAACTCAATAACTTTTATCGGTAGGGATTTGTGTAGGTCCGTCTGTTAGGATACCTCTCATAAATCAATTATTCTGCCGCCGAACATTAATCTTTGTACGGTTACGTTCCACTTTTACGGTTCGAAGTTTAAACGAGCTAGTAGGATATACTCGTTACATCTATCGGTCTTACTTATGAGTATAAACGATGTTTTGCGGGCGTTTCGTGTGTTTTTTAGTTTTCGTCACAATTACAGAGCTATGTTATGTTTAAAATGTTATGCATTTTACTACGAATACAATTTACATTTATACACATACAAAAATAATCATAATCCTATAATATTTTATTTTTTCTATGTTATGAGTAGAAGGTTGAAGATTACGGACAGTTAAAATAATATATTTTTACTTTCGAATTAGAAGTAAGTTATGAAGGTACAGTTACAGCCTGTGAATGTCCGACTGCTGGGCTAAGGCCTGCTCTCCTTTTTTTGAGAAGGGTTTGGAGCTTATTCCACCACGCTGGCCAATGCAGGTTATTGGAATACACATGTGGCAGAATTTCAGTGAAATTAGACACATGCAGCTTTCCTTACGATGTTTTCCTTCACCGTTAAGAACGAGATGAATCATAACACAAATTAAACACATCAAAATTCAGTAGTGCTTGCCCGGGTTTGAACCCACGATCATCGGTTGAGATTCACGCGTTCTTACCACTAGGCCATCTTGGCTCTTCTCGTCGCGGCTAGTAATGAAGGTTAAACGTACAATTCTTACATTCTCTAATAGCACCTAGGTCCTTAGTAGTGCTATCGTGTACGCTGTCACGTACATATGTATATGTATATACATACGAGTACATATGTAATAAAGGAGTAAATATAAAATATGATAAACATATTTATAACTACCTATTCCTATACCCACATATAATATTGTTTGTTAACTACTTATTATGTAGATACTGATCACTTGTTGCTAACATAATTACATCACGTCGTTTCAAATATTCATCTATGGATATACAAACTTATATTCATCTAAAAATACAATGATCAATATTGGTCTAAATATTTTATTTCTGGTAATATTCCGCAGTTTTGGCATAAGGAATATTTTATATAAAATATTCCATATAAAGTAATACTCATAGCAGTTACAGTTATTATAATTTACCTAATTATATGATTAAATATAATGTCAATTAAATTTAGCATCATAATGAATCACTTTAAAATTATAACGTAACAACAAAGTGGGTTTTTAATTTATTTTCAGACGACAGTGATTATGGTAAGTGATCACCTTGGCCCATAGACATGGTCTTTATAGACACGTAAAGAATATTAACTGCTAAACACGGAGATAAGATATTTTATACCTTATGCCTGTATTTACACTGGCTCTAAAATTTGACTAGGAACACAGCACTATCGAGTTGCTTGTAGAATAACTGGTGAGTGTCCACCATCAACTTTAAGAAAATATTATGATTTTTTTATTGTTTTAAATAACATATTTAGAAAATTACATAGACTATTTTGTGTGTATATTTTTAATCTTTTTTATTATTGATTATGTTTATAAAAGTAATATTTTAGTAATATTTATCAATTGAAAAGATTATTAATATATTATTACAGTACAGTACAGTAACAGGCTGTTAATGTCTCACCGCTGGGCTAAGGCCTCCTCTCCCTTTTGAGGAGAAGGTTTGGAGCTTATTCCACCACGCTGCTCCAATGCGGGTTGGTAGACTACACATGTGGCAGAATTTCAATGAAATTAATCACATGCAGATTTCCTCACGATATTTTTCTTCACCTTTAAGCACCAGATAAATTATAAACACAAATTAAGCACATGAAAATTCAGTGGTGCTTGCCCGGGTTTGAATCCACGATCATCGGTTAAGATTCACGCGTTCTTACCATCTCCGCTTTAAATTTATTATTAAGTTATTATAATTTGATTAGATCATTTTAGAGTTAATTTTAATTTTATCGGCTGTTATTTTTCACAAGTATCATTTACACAAAGAGCACTTAACTAAGAATAAACATTCTAAGATATTGTAATTGAAAACAGGAAAATAAACGTAAATCCGACACAATAACAATTAAACGGTTATATCATATGACAAATGTTATCATATAAAAATATTTGTGTAGTTATACAGGTACTCATTGTGTAAATTTCGTTTTATTAATTGTAAAAGTCCGCTTTGACTTTGATAAATGAATACGGGCTTTATCTTGTATGAATTATTTTAGATTACAAAATATTTTATAGAAAGAGAGATATTTTATATTAATAACGCTGAATAGAGTTCAAACTCCGCGATTAAAGTAAATTATAAAATAATAAATCACGTTTTATTATTTTATAATTATTTACATGTAAATGTAAAATATTTACACATAACGAAATCTGATAAGTCAAGTTGTTTTAGGTTATAACAAATTTATATTAACATTCTGGAATGAAAATATATATAATTCTTGGATTTTAACTTGGACGTGAAGCTAGTCAAGTGAACAAAGTTTATATAGAAAAAGTAATATAGATTACTGGTACTATCGATTTTTGTAATGACTTCGCGATATTCATTAAACTAGAGCCCTGCTTTACGTTACAACTGTCTTCCCTTCCTTTATGATAGTATTCGTGTCCATCCATTAAATCCATTGTAATGTATTGATTTACTTGTCAAAAAGTATACATTTATTCGGTGACCTTAAATATAAAATCAAAACTGTACTTTCAAACGTAAACTATACATATCCTTATGAATACTATGTATTAACGGTTTTATTATTAGAATATTTCCGTGTGAGCAGAAATAACATCAGTATATGTGACAAAATACGAACGTCTTCAGACTCCTAGAGCTGAAATCTATTTATACCCGGTGTTAATGACTTCACACAAATAAATACGTATGTAAATATAAGTATAAATATTTGACATTTAGGTCATCTATTAAAGCTTATGACGTTTCGGGGATTTATTTTGGAATCGAAAGCTTATAGCATTAAGATTGTCTTTGCAATGCGATAATTTTCTATATAAAAATAATAACGTCATTTTCCTGTTTTTAAATGAAAGTAACTCTTGTGTGTTAGTCTTACTTTTTGAGCCTTTTTTTGTTTTAATTTAGCGTGTAACGATGGGGCCGACATATTGGCTGCCTACAAAGGCCCCTTAAAAAAAAGCATAAAAAAATAATCTTGTGTGTTTAAAATCATGATTAATTAGCAATCCTCGTTTCTTTCGCGTTAACGAAGCCTCCTTTTGTAACTGTTTTAACTATCTTACTTCACTTTTAGTTAAATATTTTAGCAAATTTTTAATGAAAAAAATAGTTTATATGGCACAATTTTGTTTTGTAAGATTTTGTCAGTTTCTTTATTTAAATTTTTAATATATAGTAGATAAAAATATTAATAATATTGATATAAAAATTAAAAATAACGTATGAACGATCTTATTAATACGGCTATATACAGCTTGTTAATATCAATGATTGTAATATTCAATTGTATTTTGACAGGTAGGTAACTTATAAGCATATATACCTACGTAGTAGTTAGAGATGGCAAATATAACTCATTTGTTTGGCTTCATTGCCACTTGAGAGCATCTGTGCCAAAATTGAATATTTAATTAGCAAATGATTATATATATATATGTATATATATGTATTCTAAGTGGTGATTTTGTCATGGAAAACGTGCCTGTAGTATAATCACTCATGGGTAATCGTCTATATCTGTCACTCGCGACATGAAAATATCGGGTCAATCAATAGCGTACCGTATAAAAAATGTATGAGCTAAGTGGTAGTAGCCCGTTTATGAATTGAATTATTCAGTAACGACGCTTAACTAGCCTTGATTTAGGTGTGTCTTAATGACAAATGTCTATGACTTCAAAATAAATATAAACATTGCATACATATTTAATTCTAATTTGAGAAGAGATGAGTATTGATGAATAACATATTTGAAAAAAGGGAATGCCTTGTTCATCAGTGCCAACTAAATATAGGTATACTAAACGATTTGAAATTTACTTCGCGATCAAAGTCACTTAAATTTATTATTTCATAATTATTAACTTGTAACTCACGTATGACGCGTCAATCTGCATCAATAATTATTTTAGCATCAGCCGGTTATTATAAAGAAATACGCGGATAAAGGTTATTTTGTCGCGCTCACGTAGACCAGTACATTTATTTACAAAATTAATTAAAAATAATATGATACAAGGTACATAAAAATTAAATAACTTATATAAGGAAGTGTTGCGTAGTCGTATCGTTCTAAAACATACATTTAAAGGAAAACCTTTGTTCAAGAGTCTCTTAGCTTGACAAAGCACGCAAAGACATAAAAAGACTGTCAGTTGAATCAATTAGAGAGTAAAATATAATAGGATTACCAGACCATAAAACTCTGCTTATTCTTATAACGAAGGGTCCATATATACAGTTCAGTAGAATGAATGCTGATATTTCGGTTGTGACCTTCACACAAAAAATAGTATCTTTACATAACCACGCTAAACAACAGCGTTAACAAATATGTGTTGAATTACACGATTACCAGCTACAAAATCTGTTGAAAAATAAATTTTATAAAATTATTTTTTTTGTCAAATATTCATTAGAGTTTATTTTCGATATTATTTACGCTTGAAATAAATTGTCTTAAAAATGGTCTTCTGTTTAGCGGTAACAATCTTTGAATTTCTACCGGTTAACGCGTCATGTTCAATGAAAGTGCTAACATCAAATTTGACTGCGTTTCAAAGATGTAGGTCGTGATTTACCACCGCGACGCTACAACTCACGAGTTCCGTTTCTGAATCAGTTTACGAGATGACTTTCGTTCCGTTTTATGACCTGAATAATGTCAAATAATAATAAAGCAAAAATTCTGAGTATGTTGTTCCGTCAGATTGGATTGACTTCTCTAAAAACTGATGACAATTTTAATAAAATGGGAAGACTTCTAGTAATATATTAATCATTTTGGCTATGTTACTCATTCATAAAATGACTACTTTTAATTCATTAACATACAAACAAATAGGTCACAAAATTTTTTTTTATTACAAATTGTCTTGGTATTATTGTCTGACTAATTCAAAATATTCCTCAAATAACTGTAATGTTACTGTTTATAGATGAAATAATTGTAGCTGTGAAGTCAATATAATGGCGATTCAGAATAGCAATATTAGTTAATCTCAATATTTAATAAATATTTTAACTACTAGCAATATTAAAAGTCGACCTACTACTTTTTAATTTTTAACACAATAAATTCATAAAGATAATACTACAATAATTTATTTAAAGTAACTTATCGATCGAGGTGACCAATTACAAAAGCTTCGCGCCCCAACTGCATATAAAAATAAAAAAAGGATTAAAAAAATGTAAATAAAAGGATAAATTTACTGTTATTAAGCAATTTTTGCTATTTTTAATGTAACATAATGTTGAATATGCAATGTTTACGAAGACCAAAATAAATATGAAATCCGCGTCGTAATGATTTGCTATATATATCATACAAATATAATTATTAACATTTTGTTCGCTTTTATATATGACGTTAACTAATTTTTTAACTGTAAAAGCTTGAAATTTGCGCGTCGATAAAAAAACTGTATTTCGGTCAATCACGTACAAGCCTCGACACACGATACTTGGTATACATTTATAGCGATAACCGTGCCCTGCTTTACAATGGTTTCTGTACAGACATTTCCTCGCACCCCTGAGTTACGCCTTGAAATGTTACGACGGGTAATTAACCTGTAGGTGGAAAGCCTCAAGAAAATTTAATTTATGTTTCCAATATAAAGTTATGGATAGTGCACTAAAGATAAATTAAATAATCATTGTGTTAATATGAATATTATTTTATGTGATTTTTCGTTTGTTTACGTTTAAACATATTTGAAATTGACTTAACCGTAAGTACCGCTTACGCACACAGCTTACGTGTTAATTAAAAGGTCATAAATCAGTTTGATGCATGTCATGTTTAATTATAGCTCCAAACTTTTTCTAACTTCTTTCTTTATTTTCGTGAGTATGGCCTATATATTTCATGTCTATAGTTTATTCATTTTAAAATAAAGAAAAGATCGTGGATATTATGATAGTAGATTTTTAAAGTCATATAAATTACATTAAGCAATACTGGTTCTGTCTTGCTGTTGTTTCCGGCAGAGTAAATTAGAGTTGGGTTAATGTCAACCCGTGAGTGTCGTAAGAAATACATCTCTACCATCAGTACCAACTCGCCTCAACAATTCGTATTGCGGCGGTACGAATTGTGGCGTACGTGACATTTATATAAATAATAAATTTTAGGAGACCTACCTCAATTCATCATTTTAATATTTATTTATATTATTTATTAAAAAAGAAAACGAACGAAAACGTGGAATTTATTCCCTAATTTACATGCACGATGTACAAAATTTAATTGTAAATAACAATAAACAGACCTTCAGACCGATTTCGGCCACGGCGGCCAATCTCAAGAGAGATTAGCCAACTACGCAGGAGATATAATAGTGCACAAGTGGTGCGCAAACACAGATGCACTCTCTATTCCCTAACTTTCATAATCCGATGGGACGGCAATCCGACACGACCGGAAAGAGTTCAGGCGCAGGACCAACAGCTTTACGTGCTTTCCGAGGCACGGGAGTGTACATACTTCCAACTTCCAGACTCAGGGCTGCTACTGAGAATTTTCTGACAGAAAAACCCAATAATTGGCCTGATCTGGGAATTGAACCCAGGACCTCCGGGTCTGCGGCCTTACATCAAGCCACTAAACCAACGAGGCAGTCAAGCCACTAGATCAACGAGGCGCTGGAAATATTATAGTGCACAAGTGTGTGCGCAAACCTAGGTGCACTCTCTATTTCCCCCTAGCTCTCATAATTCTATGGGACGGCAATCCGACACGACCGGATAGAGTTCAGACGCAGGACTTTACGTGCTTTCCGAGGCACGTGAATGTACAGACTTCCAACTTTCAAGACTCCGAGCTGCTAGTGAGAATTTTTCTGATAGAAAAACCCAATAGCTTTTTACTGGTCCGACCTGAGAATTGAACCTAGGACTTGCTTCCATCTAGCCACTAGACCAACGAGGCAGTCAAATATTTAATTCATGTATCTATTAAAACCGTAAAAAAGAGTAACTATTGAGATGCGTGTCGGCTCTTCTTGTCAGATTCCGACATTCCAAAGCGTTGGAAACTATACGTTTAAGAAATATTGTAACGTGAAAATTCAAAAAAATGAACTGCTTGAAATTTGAAGTTTGTACAAGTGACCATTTGAAAACTTATGGCCTTACTTTTAATCTCTGTTTAGCGGGAGAATTTTTAAATAATGCTGTGTCTTTTTGTTTCGAACGTCAAATCAATAATGACAGAAAGACAGAAATCAGTGTTTAATTAAACAGCTGCTGAACAACGTTAATGAGTAAGGCCATTATGATTTAACATAATATAGGTTTGACGTCTTAATAACCTATTAGAGATAATTCTGAGGACAGTTAACTAAAATAGATTAATACGTTTTATTATGTCCCGTTAAAAACCGTTATTACTATTTAATTGACATAATTTGAGTAAATTTAGTTATAGTGTTCACAAATTAACTTTACTTTTTTCTAGATAATTAAAGAGGTGTATACTTTGTTTTATAATAAAGAAAATATTTCGTAAATCAAATGAAATGAAAGATTTTAAAGTTTTAGAAATTACGTTTAAAAAGCGTCTGCTTATACCTTTATACATTTCGAACCAATTGTATTACACCCATATTTTAAATAGTTAATATTTTATTACTGTTATTAATACATAGCGTAGTTGTACAAAGAAAAACCTTATTATTTATGAATAACACGGATTCATTATGAATGTTTAAAATAATTATACAACATGTTTTTGCCCAAACATTAATTCATTAAAATTCTTAGTGCAATTTAATTTAATTTTTCAGACAAACAATATTAAAACGGATAAACGATTAAAAAATTCTTCTGACTTCAAGAACCATACTTCTCCTGTTAAGCTAATTTGTCGCAATTTAAAATTATTGTCTTGATTAGGTCATAAGTCAAATGCATTGGCTGTAACTATGAGTTAATGATAGAGATGGAATATGATATACTTAATTTGTATAGCTATTAATTATTATCGACACAGTTACATTTCGAAAAATATGAATGATTTAAATTAACTCAATAGATGTTTTAATTAAAACAAATATAAATTAATTAACATTTTACAAGTTATATAAATATAGCCTATAATGATAATGTGATAATAATTATGTTAATTTTTGTACAACCATACTAAATATAACCAATTATTGAAATATTTGTAATAGTATGAATAGAAAAACTGTATAATAACATGTTTTCGTAAATATTAACTCAATTCAGTTGTAATAATATAAAAATATTTTACGGTGTGGATTGCTTGTAGTCATAACCCGTTACAGGATGTGATATGTTATGATTATATATATTTAAATCGATACATATAATAAATCTGTCTTTAAATATATTTATAAATTCCAGTTAAAATAGATTGATTATTTTTACAATCGTCACAGATAAAAAATGCGAACTGTGTCCTTATTAAACCCGGAAACATTGCGAATTTCGAGGACGAATCATGCAAATACGATCATGTTGTTAACCGCCAAAATTGATCTTGGTAACGAGTTGCCTCTGTTGATTGTAATGTAAGGAATAAAAATCGAATGTTCAATGAATATCGTTTTAATTTATTAACGGCTTGTGCGTCTATTATTCAAGTCAATTTATCGCGACGGGTTTTATTCGCTTGTACAACTTTATTATAAGTTACACGTGTAGGTAGATTTGAGACTAATAAAAATACTTATATTAAAAGCACTTCGTAACCTTGTTAATAAAATAAAATAAAAAATATTACATGTTTTTGTCGCTACTTGACACTCGAATTGTTGAAATGAAAAGCATATTAATGCCGAAATGGCCCAGTGGTAAGAACGCGTGAATCTTACCAGCAGTGGCAAATTCACAGGCTGTTAGTGATTTTTACTACATACAACAATAATTACTCTAAATAATATATAATATAAAAGTAAGACAAATTACTTAGACGTAATATTTTCGTTGTAGATTTAAATGAATAAATATTAATTTCTATAATATGATGACCATTTGACTATTTTGAAAAAAAAAAGAAAGTTACAATACAAGAGTAAGCTTATGCTAACAGAGGCATGATGGGGAGGCCGATACGGACAATAATATCCAGCCTGTAACTAATATTTCCAAGGTAAAATAATAGAAAACAAGTACTACATTTAACACAGGAGCATTATTCAATTTTAAGAAGTGATGATTGGTGAGAATACCCGTTCGCCAACTGTACTCAAGTCACGAGCTGTTTGACTAAAACGAATGGATTTTCGCGGGGACGATTTCGAATGGCGCGATCGACTGTGACCGAACACGATTAGAAATGTCGCTGGCGACATCTGATAAGCTATACAGTTTAATTTTGTATTATAACTATAAGCTATTGTTTTATTAAATTATATACAATATACGATTTTTGATTAATAATCTAGTTGGTCGACGGCAAGCAAAAAAATCAAGTCCTGAGAGGTGTCGCAGTAAAATTTATTGCATATTTATGTTAAAAAAAATCCATAGTAACCTGGACTTAGCTGTAAGAAGTGATTCATTCCCATGCCTCATAAAACACGTGTAGTCGTTGATCCTGTGTATAATCTCTCTGCGGTCGTGATGAGCTGCCGTACTTTAATGTCTCCTTATAGACCGCCCGTCGTGTAAAAGTTCGGCAAGAAGATTTTAATATGTAATTAACACCTCCCTGTCCCAACATCGTATGGGTACCTATAATAAGTATTTCACGCGTCATATTTTTTAAACAATGAGTTTGTTATAAACATGTGTCAACCGATTTATTAGCCTGGTATTTGCCACGCTTCGTACTACGCATCCTGCTTTTTCACGCGTTTTTTTAAATATTTATGTATTCTATAAAAAGCTATCAAAACTCACTTTAGATGAAAACAGTCCTTCGTAGAGTATAATCCTTATATTTAAATAAAAAACTTTTTTGAAAACTTTGAGAAACACATTTTTAATGTTAAGAAAGTAAAATTATTTTAAAAGTAACCATAACATTTATATTTAGTAAGAAATCTGAGCACTATAATAATCAATTAAGTTCATATCACTCATGACATTTGTATTCACAGTGCGTCACTAATTTACCACAATAAAAATATCATCAACAGATAATAACGAACGGTGATGTATAAAGTCATTACGGTTTTTATCTTCCAGTATCACTGGGACCATAAAATGTATTTAATAAAACGCGATAGTTCTAACGACACGTAAAACCCAAGTAACGTTATGACTTTTAGAATACAACATTTCTAAATCCCTATTGTTGCACACATCATTGAGGAAATTGCAGGGATTCACTTGCGTCATAAAATGCTAAAGAGATTTGTGCCTACATTCAAGGCACGTTTTTCACGTATGTACGTGTGTACGTGTCATCTTCCTTAGATGTATGTGTAGCAAACAATGTTTACACTTATAAAATATTCTTAAGATATTTTTATTTTTTCGTATTTTTAAAACTAATCTGATCTTACAATATAAACCTTGTCTTAAGACATTTATTAGGTTGCCATATTTTCTCTTCATATAAAGTTAATAGGTTACTGTAACTACATTTAGTTATTTTTTTTCTCGTTTCTAAATGAACAGCGATACGAAGATTTAAATGTTCATTTTATTTCCTGGCTACATAAAATATGTATTTTACTTTTAATATAAACAAATATATAATTTTCATATGTCATTTTAATTGCAGAAATGCCTAGCGACCTGTTTTAAAATTAAACAGTAAAGGTACTTTAACGAGTAACAGACGGAGCGTCAATTTCTTTGATGCCTCGCAGACGGACTCCATGAATAATTAACGCGACTAGATTGTCACTTAGCTTAACAGGCAGCCAATGAGGCGATTACTGACGAAAAAAATTTTCATTTCTTTTGATGAACTTTTCATTCAAAGTCAAAGTTAAAAATCTTACACTTACTTATTGATTGTCATAAATCTACCACTGGTTCAGAAATACATCTCAGACCTCAGAAGATACGGTGAAAGAAACTCAGCGGTTTTTTTTTATATCTCATTTTTTACAATTATAGGTAAGTAATATACAAGTATAATTATATAATTGTATTTATTCATTTGAAATGGCCTGGACGTTTAATTCCCAAGATGTGCAATCATCTAAATTGGTTTGGTAATATCCTTTAGCACACAAGCTTTCCTTAACGATTCTTTTTAATTTTACAATTGAATATTTTTAAACGTTTTCTGGGATCCTGTTGTAAAAGCGTATACATTGTCTCATAAAAGACTTACTAACTTATTATTAGATTAAAAACCGACCTGATGCCGTTTGTTTCGTTAAATAATTCATTATAATACTTCAATACCTGCTTAGTTTGAAATTCTTTTTTTTTTTTTTAATTAATATCTCTTAATATAAGAATGTCGGAAGGGTGACCATATACAATATTCGTCGTTTATGGCTCCATGTAAGGGGGCTATTAGTACAAAGAGAAGTCGTATTCCCCCTCGGTAAAATGTTGAACTTAAAAGTGAAATAATCATTTAATTATATAATTTTATAGTGTAATAAAATAGTACTTATCGAATTACTTCTTATACATACCTATTAGGTTTTTTTAGATAAACATGTTTTAAAATATTATTTAGTTTATTTTGCTCGAGCTTAGGAATTACTATTATTATATAGTATTTTTTATTAATAGTTTTAATTTTTGGTTGGTTGTAATTTTTTTGCTTATACAGTATACATTAATATAATTCTACGTACTACGTGCTTTTTTCTATGTAAATTCTATTTTTGGATACTTTTGATAAGCTATATTTTATAAATTTTAATGTCTGTCTACTATCTGTTATTAGCTCTTAGTTTTCCTTGTTAAAAAAAAGTAATTGCATTAAAAGCTTTTGACAATGCTTTGTTTTTACTTTTTTGCAACAAAATCAATTTGCTAAAGAGAAATAAATAAACGAATATGAATTGACATTTAAGGACACCCAACTTATTTACCTATATAAATTTATTAAAATTTTAAAATGTAATTGGGGATAATTTATTAAGACATGAAATAGCAATATATTTTGTACTGAATTATAAATCGTGTTTATCATTTCAAAACTTTATCTTGGTATTTTTATAATCGATGAACACGGGCTTCATTAAACAGAATGTTCCAAGTGCATGTATGTGCAAAACTACTTTGTAAATGATAATAATATTTTTAATTTTAACACAAAAGACGAAAAAAAAAAATTCTTAACACGTGTTCATAATTTCGATGAAGATTAATATAAAAGTAGCATAATTATTGCCGTCTTTATTCAAGTTATACGCGATAATTGATTCTTTTGTAATATAAAAAACATTGGTGGAGGAAATTCATGTAATGTTTTTACAAATAAATTGCAAAATGTTAGCGTTCCAACTAGTTCGTTTTACAATAATAAATATGCAGTCAACAAAAATAAAAAACTACATGAGAAAAAAAGCGTATGCAATGCACGCGCCATGACGAGCGCCATTATGATCCAAATGTTACTGCACATTCTGTAATCGTTGATGATGATAGTAATAAATAAAACAATTTACGTCTTTGTTGTTATGAGTTCTATTTACTCAATAATTTGGTGTAAATTGATGAAAGGGTGCAGTATTGAAAACAAATCCTGTGTTTCCCATAAAAATACCAAATAATTTTAATACGGGTCAGTCACGGTGCTCCCATATTTACACTAGCAAACGCGTAGCTAACACGCTACACCCATTACTATCGTCGGAGAATGCGTCATTCTTTTTCACTGTTTTGGCAGCACTCCATAAATTGGTTTGCTCTTGAATCTCAGCGATTGAGATAATCAGCTGGTTACGTCGAGTTAAAACGAACTGCAAAATGGTGAAGGACATGCCGCTTGAAACCGAGGCCAGCAGGTTAGCATTCGACAAAGCGAGAAATCGAAAACCACTGTGTAAATGACCAGAAGTAACTGGTTCCAACTGCTTTAGAACTTCTTTTCACTTAAATTTAATAGGATAAATTAAGAGACGTTAAGTTCTGTCTCGACCCCCTTTAAGAACGATGTCTATCTCATTATACCGTTCACATTGCAAACGCCGTATATTCAAGTCATTGTGAGAAATAAATACTGCATTTCATATTGGATTACCGCCTCATAGTGTGGTAAGAGTGTCAAGGTACGAGACTTTAAATCACACAATGCATTGGTTTTTAATATGTCTATTTTATATTTATCATTGATGTTTATTCTTTGTAATAACGTGACAAACGGATGATAGCGACAAAATTAAAAGTTTAATTAAACCATATTGTTCTAGTACTGCTATATTTACTAATATTACATTGGGATTACTTGATTTAATAATTAGCTTGACAAGAACCGGACACTATAAACATGCCCATTCATGATGCTGGTGACCCTGGGTGTTAGTGACGCGGAACTACAATCTCTCCTCTAAATGCACTCTCATAACGTTACTATTTCAATAACGTTTTAATTTTTTTTACAAACTCTCTTACTTTGTCACAAGTCTTAAATGCTACAGTTTGAAACTAACTAGAATTTACAAAACTATCACTTACCACAAACTTATAGTGTTTGTTAAATTTTATAAAGAATTCATAGTATTTCGTTATTAAAGTCACTTTCTTGAATATCGAACTCATCTTCTGATGAGTATTAAAAAGTTACATATATTATGTTTATGATAAAACAAGTCAACTAGAAATGATAGTTGCTCGATGACGTTTTCTAACGTTCAGAAATGCCGTTTTAACTTGATAATTCAAATTATTATTGCCGTGAATAACGTTTTAAAATAGATTTGTTATTTTTGAGAATCATAGTTCATTAGAAAGTGCATCGCGAGTATAGCTCACCTGCACCACATGAGTTTTTCCAAAAGTCGTAGAACTTGCTGCACGAACACATTTCGATCGAGCGTCACTCCTCACACAGGCAAATTTATTTTTAAACTTCACTTCTAAAGTTTCGCAACGTTTCAGTCAGTACGCATTCGGGCGATTTAGTTGATGTTGATTGCCGGGAAAAACTTCAGATTTCTAGTAAATAGTAACAATGTAAACAAGTCAGTGTAACGGCTTAGATCGCGGTCGCCATTGTACCGTTGGAGCGTAGAAAGCTGCGTGTCCACGGTTCTGAACAGTCATCGTACTGGACAGTACGTTTGAGTGGACGGTCGTGATCGGCAGTAGCGTCGCGCGCGTATTTAGACATGAGAACGCGGCGCGACGTGCAACCGATGCGGGCGCCCTCCTGTGACTGCCGCGCGTACAAGCCCGCCAACGGCTACACCAATTGAATCGGATATATTAAAGTAGAGGGAAATAGACGAATTTCGCTTCGTGATGGGATTATTACCGTCGATGAAATTGACGGAGCCATATTAAATCGAATATTTAATACGCGTGAAATTACAATTTGAGATTCGCAAACGAACATCATCGTAAAAATATCACGTATGAGATATATTAAAGAGGAAAATCAACGTTGTTAAAATATTATATCAGAGAGCTCACTGTTTACTTGTTATATATCAACTGATTTACAAATATTTCCATATAAAAGAGTTCAACGACATGAAAATTCAACCGAATAAGCAAATCTATAGGTATAACGGACCAACACCTCGAAACACTAGATAACTCATTAGTAATTTATTAAAACCGTATTGTTATTAAATTTAAAATTAACCAATTTTCATTTATATTTTGCGTAAGTAATTGACAATCTTTGCCTTGAATGTATATATGTATATATTGCAAGTATAATAGCAGGATACTATTACTACTTAGATATAAAATTAAAGATGTATTTCGAAATATGAATATTAAACTATCAATTTGGGTAACTTTGTATAATGGTCTAACTTCGAACGAAGATGCGTAAAAGATTTTATAATTTATGTGACGTAAAATATTATTGCACAAGTGTTGCAACCTTCGTACGCCGGAACAATAAATATACCAAAGAAAGAACGAATATAACAAATAAAAAATGTGTTGTCAAATATTTTTTTAAATACACCCGTATTTGTTTTGTGTATTTGCTTTTTACTTGGTTTTTTTTTATGCATTTTACTAAAAAGTCACTACTCACAATCTTGATGATACTCAATTGGTCAATGAATAAAAAAACTTATAAGTACACTCTTATGTAAAACTTTGGTATTTATTAAATAAAAGAAAATTATCTATAATTAACCATATGTGTACTTTTTTATTTTGAGGCAAAAGTATTATTTACTGATTTAATTTAAATCTTAAGTTGTTATTGCTTATTTATTCTGCGCGTACTCAAGTTTAATAGAAATGTAATGTTTCTTTTACAAACGAACAAATTGTTATTATCTAATGATACGTGGTAATTCATAACTAACTTATTGAGTCACTGGTCTGTCCGGATTTAAATCTACTGATAACACCAATAATAATTCATGTTGCTGGCGGTAGAAAAACAATCAAACACAGAAATCTTAATAGACAGTGACTATGAAATGTATGTAACTATAGTTAAAACAAATTTTATATTATTATTGTTTTATTATTTAAGTTTGTTAATCCTTCGCATACGGAAATATTCCTACAGGATACAGGATGAAAACCGATAAGTGTTAACAACATATGGAAACAAAAACCGATGAAATTTGATATACATTTGAAGAATCCGATGAAATTTAAAAATATTATTAAAATAGTAATTTTATCGGGTTTCTTTAGATATATAAAATAAACAGATACAATTATTCGAAAATATAGTTCAAAATGTGGCGAACATGCTGTTCCAATTTTGTGAAACTTTTGAGTAGCATGCGTATTGTAAGGTAAGCTTTAATATCACGACGTCGTTCTGACCGACTTGGACCACGGCGACATTCCTCAAGAGATACCTTTTTTCTCACTGGAAAAACGCGGTTACACGTTTCTCCCACGTGAAGTGGGAGGGCATTCGAGGCTCAACGGCGCTGAAGGCGCCGGAATACCCACTATAAAACCAGTAGTAAGCTCTCCGTCTGATCGGGGGGCGCCACGCGATCGCTTGCGCATGCTACCGAGACGCCCCGACGGCATGCCTGCCTGTGCCCACAAAGTGACTCAAATGGGGGTGGATTCACTGTAACCGGGCCCTCTGATGGGAACCTTGGATGGGGCTTAAATCCAGGAATAGACTAACGAGGCGGTCAAGTTTAATATAATACCAATAATTGTAAATAATATTTGTATTTCCCGTCATTTGTACAATTAACCTTCTCTTCAAAATGGAGAGGAGGCCTTAGCCCAGCAGTGGGACATTAAGAGGTTGTTACTGTTATGTACAATTATCATTTTAATTCAAAATATTCGTGTAAAATTGAAGGCCTCTTAATAAAAATATATTGAATTCGATCATAAGAAAAAATAGCCTATGATAAACTAATCGTAATCACGTACGCTATGCACAAGGTCGTATAGACATAGTTTGCAATTATAATACGACCGCTTATAGAAATAGGGAAGTGTTTAAGCTGTTTGTGACGTAGTCGATGATCGTCGAACGTAAGGTCTTACACCACACCCAGATTTTTTTATATAAACATGAAAATAATGCTCAAAAAATTCATAACTATAAGTCTACAAAAGAGTTTGAATTTATTTTAGAATTTTGGTGAAATAATAATAATGTCCTCCAGACCGATTTCAGCGGCCCGAGCTGGGCTTTGCGCCCAGGACCTCGGTGCTCCAATCAATATAACCATTCGTCTTTTCGGATTGCCGTCCCATCGGATTGTAAGAATTAGAGAATAGAGAGTGCACCTGTGTTTACGCATACATTTGTGCACTATAATATGTCACACGCAATTGGCTAATATCACTTGAGATTGGCCGCCGTGGCCTAAATCAGTCCGGAGGATATTATATTATTGGTGAAATATTATACGTTTCGTTTTTTTAATTATATCCTCGTTTTTCTAGTCATTTAAGGATAAGATTAGGATGACGAGTTACGCTTTCTCCAAATTAGTTTCTGATTTGGGATTAGGATAAAACATTATTTAAAAATAATTAACCCCGGTTTAATCTTAATTTAACATCTCATTAAGCGCTGTAATTGTAAAAACTAATTGTTTGACTCTGTGCAATTAATATTATTACTCTCATCTATTTAAGGCAAAATGAAAACGATCACGAGTACAAAGTGTTATAAATAAAACATAAATATTTTAATATTAGTTTGCTCTATATAACTTAACACTCATTTTAAAATAATGTCGTTTGTATAATAAAATACATAACTGTAGTAAAATATTTAGAGGCGCTTTTATTTAGATATTTCCATAATAATTTAAAAATAGATTTTAATGAAGTAGAACGCGAACTCGTATTTTTAATAACAAATCAGTTCAACTTAATTAAACCCTTTTCAAACTAATTTATACAATACGAATTTCTTATAACTTAAATACGAGAGTTTTATTTGTCGTAGTCACAGTTTGTAGCTAATCAAAATCAAAAAGAAAACGGGTATATTTTTATAAGAAAGTTTATTAACCTGTTTCAAATATAACATATATAAATATAGATGTAATAGCTTATGCCCGCGGCTCCAACTGAGTAGATTTTAGTTTGTTACGGAGTCCGCATTAGTAGTTTTATTATAACATCTCCGACCGCTTAAAATCATAAGGTTTTCTAAGCACAAAAAAATAACACAAAAATGAATCTTGTAGTTATTATGCAAAATAACGGATAAGCACAAATCCCTACTACTATAATATCACCAAATAATCTGTTATCATAATGGCAGTATTTACTTATAACGCCTGGGCCGAAAAATATGCCTACGTCTATAATATATCTCAAAAACATAATATATAACATTCTGTATAACCAAAAGCTATCATTCTTATCACTATGCGCGATTTCGAAAAAAAAAACACGTACAAACAAAATTTACCTCTGCATATAATTATGACAAATATATAAATGTATGTATGTGCCAATGTTTTCTTTCCTGCTACCTCATTTTATAAATATTTTGATTGATAGTAATTATTTATTCATTAACATTGAAAATCCGAGATGTCAGAGTACACCTCCAGTGAAGTATCGATAACCTGCGATAGCGCAGTTCATTGTCGTCACATACTATAATATTTATTAGTGTGCTTTTACTAACGAATAAATATGTTGTGTCTAGCCTTGCACTTAAAGAAAATGTTTTATATGTATTTATAAATTTCTTTTATATTTATTCTTATTATGTACGTGATGTTTTTAAATTACAGATTAGGTGACAGAGCATTTTACGGAAGAAATCAATCTTTTATACTTAATAACATGAAATTACTAAAACTTAAAAAACTAATCTTACAATTTTGAAAAATGTTGGTTGTTGGTAGATTTTATATGCTTTTTAAATGTATAAATATATAAGTTATTGGGTTTTTTCTAAATATAAAACAAGACATATATTTACAATATAACTCTAAAATACATAACTGTAGTAAAATATTAAGACATTAAACTGGTCTTAATAATATTGATCTAGAAAGTGAGAAATAACCTTATCTCTGCTTCAATAACGTTGGTCTCGTGATTATAAATATTCGTGAGTAGGTAAATATGTCTTGCCAGTATTCCGAGCTAACAATGGTAATAAGGAATATTTATGGTAATGCATGACTGTCTGCTTGTGTAACTGTCAGGTGTTCTTGAAATGTACTTGTATATTTAAATACTTAATTTTTTAAGTGAACGTGGTACTAAATCTGAAAATACTAAGAATAGCGAATTATGAACAAAGGGTTTCGTCATATTCGTCGTGATCTTGACAAAAACTGAAACTATTTTTCTACTATTATAAGATTATAAACTTAATAAAAATAAAGTGTGAGGTAAGATTTATTACAGAAGAGGCGGATAAAAAGCATGTTCCGAAAGTTACTTATTAAAAAAGATTATCACGCCCCAAAATAAAAAAAATCGAAAATAAAAAGAAAGTCGTAAAAGCTTATTTAATTATTATATTTTAAAAACTTGATTTTTTTTTTGTACTTTTTTTTAAAATATAATATAAGTATCGTACCTAGTTGAGAAACATAGTGATGGGACACAGAAGTATTTGGCTCGATGCTACAAGACGAAGTCGACACACTTACCTATAACAAAAAAAAAAAATTACACAAAGTCACTAAACATACAGATGTCAGGAGGAAGGACATAAGAAACATCGATCGAAAACTATAACGACAAAAATAGGAAGTTATTTTGTTTTCGTTACAAACTTAATTGAACAGCAATTTATTGATTGAATTCAAGTATAGCGTAACATATTAAGTTTACTACGCGTATTTACTTAAAACAATGTATTTTTTAAGTAAGAAATAATATTGTTAGTTTAAGGTATTTATATATACAAAAAAAAATCTTAAAATAGGAAGTTTTATTCCTTATTACAAATTAAAATCAACATAATATCAAATTTAACTTTATTCTCAACAATATTTTTATTATTAATATATATTTTTTCAATCGAAACAATTTTAACTTTTTGTTAGTGAAGTTATAAGTAAGAAGTAAGAGAATGAAATAGAGTGAGATGAATGAGAAAGAGATGCGTTGGTCTAGTGGCTGTAATTATTTTAAGCAATCCGGTGTCTGGTGGTTGAAAGTGTTTACACTCCCGTGCCTCAGAAAGCACGTAAGCCAGTTAGTCCAGTGGATGAATTATTTCCCTTTCTTTTCTTTCCGTCCCATGGAATTATTTGTATAAGAATAGAGAAAAGACAATGCGCTTACATGTGTGTAAACACTCTTGTGTACTATAATATGTCCTGCGCAGTGAACTTCCTTTAGAATGGCTGGCGTAGCCGAAAGCGATCAAAACATCATCATCGTGTAATAGGTATTCGAAAAAAGAAAAACTAATAACAATTCATTAGTGAATACGAATAGCTAATTAGCTACTATATTTATGATTTTCCATCAAGAAATCTTCTTTTAGATACAAAGTGGTTTTGGTAAGTATTATATGTGATTAACAACAAATGTGTTATTTCTAGAAAACAAAAATCTTCAATTGTAGTTTTTATTATTTTTGCGTAGTAATTTATTTTAGTTGAGAGAATATTTTGTTTTAAAGCTTATTTATCCGTTATTCTTCATATTATTAGGAATTTTTCACGGTACATTAGTTTACCATTTAGCTCTCAAAGTAAATCAAAGGCTTGATTACTAGTGTACTGCCCCTGGCTACGCTCACGTGCTTAAGTGGTGAAAAGCAGGTGTTAGGTATCCTATATCCTTTTCTGGCAGGGATAGACAAAATGTTTGCAAAATTTCATGGTGATCTAATGAGTAGTTAATGCGTGCAAGCGTAACAATCAAACAATTTCACTTTCGAATTTAAAATAATAGTAAGAATTACTTATGAGTTATACATAATTATTTAAATATTAAATTTTTATTAAAGTGATAAATATGTCTTACAACCCAGACAGGCAGAATAAAATAAACAAGGCGAATGACACAGTGTAAGTATCTAACACCACATTTTAAGCCATTAACACACGAACCACGGGATCTAAGATGATGTCCCTTGTTCATGTTATTTTACTGAGTTAGACTTAGCCTTTAACGAGAATTGTAGCAGTACAAAGTAATACTGTTTGGCATTTGCATAATTATTAAGTGGGTGGTTCCCATCTAGACGGGTCTTACATCTGGACCATTGGTAAAATAAAAACATTTCATTTTTTAAACGCAAAAGCTGTCTATAAAATTTAATTATGACTTTTTAATAATATAAAAGCAATGAAGGTTGGTTAACAACACGTATATTAAGCGAATTAAAATAATAAAAAAAAAGATTGTCTCACATACACATAGGTAAGTACTTATTTGTTTCACAAAATTATTTGACATTCTTACTGCATCAATCCTCAGACACAGTATTCATATTTTCATTATTTAAATATCCGAATGAAAGAGTAACCTCAATCTGACATTTTCATTATTAGAATAAAACACGTAGATGAATCTGTCGTAGCCGGACCGATTGAAATTGAATTCTCTGTTTGAGCAAAGGATTCAATTAAAACGGCGGTGTTACGGGCTACGACTTCGTCAATGTAAGCAAACGCTTACATTGACGAAGGAATATAATATTTCCAATAAAAATCGTACTCCTTTGATTGTTTAAAACTATAAATTTACAGAGAACTTTTTTTTTATCCTCGATAAAGAATTTATTTGCATATTAAGAAATAATACATTTATAAGGGGATTATATATAATATTGAATAATAACATAAGATAACTGTTAACTGATGTTATATCCCTTTTGCTTGGTTTTTTTTATAGAATAGGAAGGCGGACGAGCATATGGGCCACCTGATAGTAAGTGGTCACCAAACGCTCTTAGACATTGGCATTGTAAGAAATGTCAACCATCGCTTACATAGCCAATGCGCCATCAACCTTGGGAACTAAGATTTTATGTCCCTTATGCCCGTAATTACACTGGCTCACTCACCCTTCAAACCGGAACACAACAATATCAAGTATTGTTGTTAAATATCTGATGAGTGGGTGGTACCTACCCAGACGAGCTTGCACAAAGCCCTACCACCAGTAAATACTGGCTCACTTATCCCGTTCTCATATATATAAGAAAAATTGAAAAGATTATGAACAGCTTTATTACCATTTATATTAGCTTTATATAATGTACCTAATATCCGTAACAATCGCAATCATTTTATTTAATCACGACTTTAATTGAAATATTATCAAGTAAATCTATAAAAATTTAAATGAAAATATATGTAGCTTAGTAAAAATATATAAAAAGAATATATCATCATGGGTCAAAGATAAAGAGTATTACTAAATGTCTAGTGTCTCACTGTTCAATGACCTGAATTGCTTTTACTCAATTGCTTCTTTATCTCAGCCAGCAGCAGATCGATATTTAAACTAGTCTATTTTACACACATCAAAATTCAAAGTACATTTATCTATATTAAAACATGTGACGTTTCTTTGTAATGCCTAACTGAAAAAAATACGAAACATAAATAAAAATACATGTAAAACCTATGCCAGAAGATGCATAGCGTTATGAAGAAGGTTTTAGTATACAAAACTATTTTATATGTATCTGCATTTCAAAGTTTTACCCGCCTTAAATTTTGACCGCCATGCGTGAATTTCATGTCCTTGACGTCTTATATATAAAAATAACATTTCTATTTGTTCGTATTCGTTTCCACATCATTCAACCAATTAAGTTGAAACTTTGTACAGCTGGTATTGGCACTTGCGTGAAGGTTTCTGGCATAGTACCATTAATGTACAAGAGGTAGCGCGCGAGTTAAGTCGGATAGTCTACGAAAAAAAAAGACATTGCAACGCATGCGGGCTTTACCTAGTTATTTATAAATTTCATATTTGCTATACATACAATCTATCCCATGCATTTCATGTTATTTTTATTAAAAGTATCTGTTAATCGGAACTTAAAGGCTAAAACAAAAAAAAACACTTTACATTGCGGCGACTAGAGGACGCACAACTAAAAATGTAAAACAAAAAAATTATACATAAACTAAACAATATTTTGATAATTTTAACATGCTCTTTGTATAAAGACGTGAAGGCTAAAAATAAAGAATGTGTGCGTTCTTTATCAAACAATGGATTGTTTACTTATTGCCTATACTGATTTTAGGACGCACTAATCTAGATAAAATATCTAATATTGTAATACTTATAAGAGACTATATATAAGATTATCAAAATAAATTTATAAAATATAAACAGCGAAGTACTTTCAAAACAAGTCATTAGTACCTATTCATCAATTGAATTCGTAAAGTACTTTTTTAGATTTTGAAGGTCAGGTATGATTTAAATCGTGTAATAATTATATTATATCTCCACAGACATTTTAAGTCAGAAAGAATTTTATATTATTCGTGAATTTGAGAAGATAAGCTAACAATACATTATACTATCGAGACATCTGAATGGATGTATATTTCATACAATATTGAGCTCTTGGGTGTGTTCGTGAAAGTAGAAGCATGATAAATAAATACGAATTGCTTTAATCTTAATAATATAAGACGGGATTTTACCAAAATACGTCACATTTCTTAGCATTATTTAACATTTTAGCCATTATCATACCTATCCATATCATTAATTGACGTAAACTCGAAAAAAGTACACGTACTATTGAAGTATATAAACTTGAATAAAATACCTATATTTTCTAGAAAAATCTATAAAATGTATTTTAAAATAGAATAATGAACGTAATAATTTCTACCATGCAGACATCTGAACCTTTTAGGAGGCAGCCTTTGGCTGCTTTCTAAAATTATCTCCTACAAATCGATACATCCTGGTGCACGTCTAGACAGTCGTATAGGAATCTACTCTTTATTATTAGTTTACTTTAACGACGACTTAAGTGTCGAGATCACAGATGCTGTTATCAGTAACACTCCATGTTATCATGATATAATTATTACTATTTATTATGTAAATGAACTTTTGAAAAGGTTTTTAAATTACTTTCAATAACAGTGTTAATCGAGTGTTTAATCTAGAATATAGTATTTAGATTTAAGGTTAACATCTAATCATAATTTATGAAAAAGTTTATTAAGTATTTGCTTAATTATTAACCACATGTACAAGCAACGAACTTAGTATTAATGTAATGCAATAATTGTAAACGAAAATTTTGCAGTTATTTAACTGCATAATTTTAATTATTGAGTTAAATATGAAACAAAATTCTTGAACTTGACCGTTAGAGTCATCAAAAGTAAACAGAGAGGTCAAGTCTTACCATTGAGCCGTCTGTCAGTAAGGTTGTCTTCCTCGTCCCACCACGGTTGATCGTGCTGTCTACGAGGCTGTCGATCAAAGTTTCCATAATACTGAAACTCCATCGCCAACACTTGACCGTTTAGAACAGTCACACGCGCTCGTCACTGCAAGTTCTTTTGCACAAAATAACTCGTACACCACGTTACGATTTGCGTTTAATTCATACGATTCATTTTTGATGCAACAACATGTCACAAACAAGATAAACTGACGCGAATGACACTTTACAGTTGAATCTCGGCTCCAATAGAAGTTGACATTGCCACTGATATATGAATACGAGTCGAATGTTGTGTTCACAGCCGTGTTATATGAACGAATGTTATTGCTTCACAATCCTCAGTCTGAAGTTCCTAAAATGTTTTATCAACGTTGTGTGAACAACTGCCTGCAAACAATATCAGGCGCTTCGACAAAGAAATGAAAAACATTCGTCTTGAAGCGATCTGCTTCTTATCTATTGATATTTATTCTACACTTGTTATATTAAATTTATTTTAAAGACCTCTTTGAATAACATTGTAGAAAAAAATTGATTTTAAAGATAGTATTCTTGTTTTAGCCTAAAGTAATAAGTTTCCTACTTCATATCGCAACCTTCACTTTGTATTTAAATGTATAAATACATGTAATACTTCATATCCTAGCATATTAACCATAGTATGCTAATAGCAAAACGTATGACCAACCACTGATGGATTATATATATAAATAAGTTATTTGTTGTAATATTGAAGTAAATATACTCGTGACGCAATTTAAAAATTGATCCAAAGTTACTCTCCATTTCCTGTATTTAGTCGAGATATTTACACTTTTCATATCGATGTATAATTTAATCGAACTAAAGTATTGAATATTAGTCAGCGTTCGTCACTTATGCTAGTGACAACTTCCTTGTTTTATGGTAATATTATTTTATTACTATTATTATATTAATTAAACGAATAAGTTTTTTAAATTGTATTAAAACTTCATTATAAGGAGTTGTCAAAAGTTAAATTATGTATGTTTATCTGAAAACGTACAATAAAAAGGGAATTTATTAAATTAAACTTCATACTAATTATACAATATTAGTCTGAGTCCATTTTCATTTACAATATTATGTTTCTCTGGCATATTAATTGTTCGCTTACTTTGCCTTCAAACTTATATAAAATTAAGCTCATGTTGTTAAAATAAAAAATAACAAATCTATGAGCAAATAGTATATTGTAATTAAAATTAGTTTAGTTTACTAGTTAGTATTAGTTTTAGTTCGACGTTTTTTATTTACTTTATTTAAATTCTAAGTTGCGATTTTGTTTTTATAGAATATTTTGGCAGACAAACATATGAGCCATCTGATGGTAAGTGGTCACCAACGCCTATAGACATTGGCATGGTAAGAAATGCTAACCATCGCTATCGCCAATGCGCCACCAACCTTGGGAACTAAGATGTTATGTCCCTTGTGCCTGTAATTATACTGGCTCACTCACCCTTTAAACCGGAACACAACAATACCAAGCACTGCTGTTTTGCGGTAGAATATCTAATGACTGGGTGGTACCTACCCAGACGAGCTTGCACAAACCCCTCCCACCAGTATTTCATATATAAAATCATAATCGATAATTAGATTGCCCGCCCCTATTTTATTTATTTTGGATATATGCAGTGGGTAAGCTGCTTGAAAAAATAATTTTGCAGATCTCGTGATTCGCCTTTCTTTTTTTACGCAATGGAAACCTTAAGAAAGGTACTCGGGGTACTTGGGAAGAGGGTCCGCAATATATATGAAGACCTTCAAACAGCCTTACGGCCGAATATCAACCTACCCGTAAAAATATTCCTAATGAGGGTTGGCGTACGGCAGGCGTCAAAACCTTATTCATGGAGTTTCATAAACGCAGTGTTGGATCCAAATTAAGGGAATAATAGAAAAAAATAATGACGTTTTTCAATTTTAAAAATATCACAATATCATCATCTTATATAAGAGAAAACAAGGAAGTCAAAAAGATAATCTAGATAAAACATCATAATATATTTTATCTACTTTCATGTCAATGCACCGATTGTTCTATTATGATTGAATGTTCTTCCTGTACTTTTACACATCATATTGCTTATTACGAAAACACCTTTGTGTATTTTATTCTAGAGATACCCTCTGAAGAAATTATTAATAAACTAACAAAAAACGATAATTATTCAAGTCAATTAATTTTTAAAAACACAATATTTTATTCGATCCTTTTTTTCAGACTGAAAAAAAATTATTGAGATATTTTATTATTTTATTCGAAAATGAAAAAAGGTAATATAGACCGTATTATATTAAACGTGCATTGCTAAAATTAAAAATTAAAATGTTAACGGAATAACAAAGAAACCATATATTAAAATAAACTATATTTACTATTTTAAAAATAGAACTGAGAAAAGTTTAGTACTAACAAAAGCTTATTCTAAGCTAAGCAATTCGGTTTCAAATATTTCATAACCAAAAACTACAAGATATAGAATAGATATTACCTACAATAATAATTAAGCTACATATATGTTTTTAATTTAAAGCAGTTGTATAAATATATTATTTTCTCAGGAATGGACTATTATTATTTATTTTTAAAAGCATTTAATAGTAATTAATAATAAATGGCGAAAATTGTTCACGATTGCATTGTAACTCCTAACAATTATGAATAAATAAAAATAAGTATAAAACGTTGTATAAATAACTGTCAATCTTATCTTTGAAAGAGAATATCTAAGATCGCGTAAACATGTATAAAATAAACACAATAATACTCACGCCGGTATTACTAAACCACCCGTACATATTGACGTTTTATTATATTTATTTAATAACTAATTATTAACAATCAAAAAACTATTGCCAAATGGAAACGAAGCAGGCACGGTCGCGTGAATGTAACCGAAATACTGACTGCTAAAATTTCATTTGTACATTTAAGCGCACATGTTAAGCCTTCGACAAACACAGTGATGCGCCTGATAAAAAAAATTTACACATGTCGCTATGGACGCTAATTCTTACTTCTTATTGATAAGTGACATATTAACATTTTTTGTTATTAACATTTCGTGTCTTCTTTATTAACGTGTACTACATGAACTTAGATACTTAATATTTTAATGGACTTCTAATTAATATATTATATAGATACTTTGAAATACATGCTCAATCCTTACTAATGCGCTGTACATATAATACGAAATTGAGTTTGTATGTTCGTTTTTTGTTTCACGAAGATATCCAACTAATTAAATATATCTACCAAAAAAAATGTAGTTGCCTACATACCAAATCATATCAAAGTCTTTCCACGACTTTTATTTTAGTGATATAATTGACGTCATCTCAATTTTAAAAAGGTTATAATAAACCTATTACTGTCTAATCGCAACATTTAAATCATTAGAACAAGGACAAATACCTATGTATCTACTTACGTTAATAAGAAGTCATTAAGAATATACAGTATAAACTAGGTTGATTTATTCATTTTTCTGTCAAGGAACTTTGCTAAGAAATATAACAATAACCTCCTTAATTTCGAAAACATGATAAGCGTAATTTACAATAGAAAGATTACCATATTTACAAGTGACTTACATCTGCAAGATGGCGATAAGTTATTATATGCGTCAATCATATTAAGCTATTCTGCAAACACAATACATAGAACGTAGGTATATGCGAGAATAAATAATGCGACGTGTGGATAGACATATATATTTCATGTCATATAAGTATTTGTAGAGTTAAAAATCAGTCATACTTGTAATACTTGTGCATGTTGTAAAGTTCTTTATTTAAGTTATATTTAAAGTAAAAAAAAACCTTAAATGTCGCAGTTGCTGGGTATAAACAAAATTCTAATTAATGAATAAAAAAATAGAAACGCTCCAGGAAACAAATTAAATAAAATTCTTACTATAACAAAACTTTTTTTTAATATTTTTTTTAGTTGTACGACACGTTTACTTGTAAATTTGATCTTCTTCAAAGACCCGTCTCTGGGGGTCACTTTCGAGTTACTGAAGAAAGACAAGCAAACAAAATAAACACAATCGGTGGGAGAGGGAATAATATAAAAACGATTACTTTTTCTCAATAATTGTCCTAATATGAGCAACATAACTTTTAATAAAATTCAGAAAAGTAGTTTATGTAACTATGCTCATATATTTTTCTATAGATTATGAGTTACATTACATTTATTTCTCTTAATTTTTGTCTTGCCTTTTTTAGCGCATAGACTTTGGCAATAGCAGACGTATAAGTAATCCGTATCTTACACCATTAATGTGCCACCACCCTTAGGATTTAAGATGCTATATCATTTTGCCTGTAATTTAACTAGCTCACTCACTTTTCAAATCGGAGCACAACGAAACAACTTGCTCGCCAGTAGAATATATGAATGGATGTTAGGGTACGGATTAGCATTGCTAATTAAATACTAAAATACTAATACAATGTTATAGTTAATATGCTGTGACCGTAAAAACATTGAAATTGCGTGTTATTTTCGAAAACGAGTTCTGTCACGGTACCGACGGAACACAGATGGCACGCGTACGATGTATACGAGTACGACGTGTATGGACCAGGTGTAATACTGGAAGTGAACCACGGTTGGTTTTTGATTTGATAGCTGCCATTCTGGGAATTTTGATCTTACCAATTAGCGTCTTAGCCGACATCAATTGTTAGCCATATTGGAAATAGATAAATACAAAACCACATCCAAATTAGCGTTAGCCTTCAACGTAAACGACAAAACGATACAAATTCATTAACTTAAAAATGTAAAGATAAAAATCCTCGGAAAGTGAACTGAAAAAAAACACTGAACAACACTAACAAAATCGTGGTGAAACTAGCCTTAAACAGGCAGACAAATAAACTAATTCTGACACAGATTGTCAATAAAAATGAATAGTGTATGAATCGGAAACGCCCACCGCACTGTTTGAAAAAAAGAGAGGCAGCTAAATCACGCCAAAAAATAAATCAAAATAAGTCACAACAATTACTGCAGAGGTGTAATGTGAATAATTACAAATTATGATAGACAAAGTTGCTGTCAAGCAACCAAGACTTGTTAATTGCTCTAGCCCACTCCATGTAGAGGACAACGCTCGCCCACGAATCGCACAGATGACCGTCTCAAATCTAAAAGAGTTATGAATGGATATTCTCCGTCAGCCACCTTACACATCAAAACTTGTTCAAAATGATTTCCAATTAATTAGGAGATTGGGTAACTTTTTACACGGATCTAATAAATTTAAATTTATTAGAAATAGTAGCATTATACGAACTTATAATAAAAATATATTTGATTCAAGAAGACATTAGAACGCATTTCACATTTTATTCGATAATACCTTTTAGTATTTAATGTAATTATCGTTTAAATCCATGACAATTTTACATGGCTATACATGGTACTTTTAAAACCTTCTGCCCGACGCTAACGACATTAGGTACAACGGATACACCAACATATTATATGAGGATTTCTTAATAAAAATTACAACCATGCCATGGTACTATTATACGAAAAAAGAGTAATTTACTTTATGTGGTATTTTGCTATTTGTATGGAGGTTATATAGTTAGCTACATATATGTATATGTTTGCTTTTATAGAACGTATTTTAAGAAAAAACAAGCAGAGACTGCGTTTAGATAAATATGGAATAGAATATAGGCTGACCGGTGACGGTGACGCCTAAGGATCCTGTTTTATAATTTCATCTTTTATTTTATTTTGGTAAAAGTCTAACTATTGCGAAAAATTAAATCTTATAGCTAGAGTAATATAAATTAAGTTTGTCGCAACAGTTTCACAAGTGTTTGTTGTTGTCTGTTTATCAAGACAACAAAACAACATAGTATCACAAAATAAATGTTTGTAACTAATATTCAGTTATATTATTTTTAAGTGCATGCGGGAGGCATTGACTACAATGTAATTGTAGTACTAACAGAGCATTAGTCTCTTCCTACTAGGATATGATAAGAGTGGAAGTACATATACAATTATCACGTTTTAATTATCGTCGCACATCGGTATGTCACAACCGTTAGCTCAATCTTACAGACTTATCTTATGGTCTTTTATGTATATAATATGTATATAGAACTTAACATACGAGTTATCACAAGCATTTTTTTGCGTTCGATATTTTTATACGGATATGTAGAACATGATGCTAAAGAAAATAAATAAATATGGCATAAGATCCAATGGAGTACACGCATATTTAAAATATATAATCGGATATTTGAGTGGGAGGCCGGTTATCATCTAACCTCCCACCAAGGTCACATAAGTGGGTAGGCAGGTCACCATGTAACCCAGTTTGAAGATATGTCAGCATGTTTTCTCCCTTTCTCTAAAGTATATTACTCAAAATATCGCTAAAAAATTTAATCAATAGTATATAATAATAAAGACTAAAGTCTGAACGTGAATTCCGAGTTTCTTTGGAATAGTATAACAGTATATTAGTATAGTATTATATGATCGGAGGTATAAACAATAATGGCCGACTATTTATCTGCGTTAAAAGTAAAGTATCTGAGAGTTTCTTTTTGTTTTTATTTTACTTTATCATTATTTATGCTACTATTCTGTACTATACGTTTAGAGTAGAAAACCCATTCGTGCCTCTTTATTCAATATTGAAATAAAACAATAGCTTATATAAACACATTATTTACTTATGCATTATGTGGCTGCGGAGATATAAAACTTAAATATTGTTATCATTATAATATAACAATGGAAAATTCAGCAAAAAAACTGTAGGTATACAAAGGTAAATAAATATACGAAATAGATACGAAATAAAAAATAAAATAAAATAAAATAAAAAATATTTTTGAAAGTATATTCATTTAACATTTAACAACGAATATTATCAAATCTCTCGGTTGAATCTACATTCTAAAACGGTGGTAACTTTACAATGTCATTGGTCGTCGTGTACTTAAAGTACCTAAATTTGCAATAAATGCTTATTGTTTCAAACATCAACGGAAGTACGACTTAATGCCAATAAATTAATCATTATTATATTTTTATGACTTCAAAGTTACAGTGTTTTGACTTTTTTTTAAACTTTTGCCGGCTTTCTAATACAATTTTTATTAATGAAAATTGCATTATTTTATGAAATTATTAATGAGGAATCTCACTAAGTCTGAACATGTGGTTTTTAATTGTGTATGAATATCATATCTCTATGATTTCGGTAGAATATGTGGATGGTACCTACGCGGACGGAATTGCACAAAGTAGTTACCATCAAGTAACGTAGTAACAGTAATATCTTGAAATTGACAAAAGTTTGGGAAAGCACTGAATCACGTTGTAAGGTAATTCAAACAATGTCGTTCAAAAACTACAAGTCAAAAACTATTAGGTCCACGAAAAGTAAGAAATATATATATATATATATGTGTATATATATATATATATATATATATATATATATATATATATATATATATATAATATTGTGTTATTGTCTATCGACGTTGGACAAAAGAAGATATCATATTTCAAAAAGAAGAAATAACGGTCAGTGTAGAGCCGAAGAAAGATGTGAAGAACCGTCATTGATATGTAATTCATTATGGTCTAAAGTTGTTCCAAAGCACAGCTAAAATGAAATTATGCACAAGTTATTTGGAACAAAACAAATTCCCACTAATACAATAAAGTTTTTTAATATTTTGCTAAATATGAGTGTTCTTCAGAGATAAATTTTTGGTTACATAACATCATTCTATGTTAAATGTATCTACGATATTGTAATATTTGCTGACGATTCTTTGTTATATTTTAAATTGCATAGAAAAACAAAAAGTAATTATGATGATGCAAGCTTATTACTGATACACTTACACATTTCAATTAAAAAAATAAAACAATACCTGTAGTGAACACCTTATATGAGTGAGCAATATTATAAGTTAACATTAAACAATATTGATTTTAATATAACCGATGCTAGTGTTTATAGGAAACACTTTTGATTCGAAACTTCGATGGAATCCTCATTTATCATCCTTAATAGATAGACTCACTTCCACAGCAGATTAAAAAGTTAGAAGACTAACTGATATTGATACTGTTTGGTTATATCGTAGTATAAATATATAGTCAAAAGTTCATTTAGTGCCAATGTCAACTATTATTAATTTATTTCTATAATTTACGGTACTTAACATTCTAGTAGTTTCCTCTAGAAACTAAAAACTACATAAAATTTGGTGCATGACTAAGATGATAAAATGTGTTATTTATGAATTATAATGAGTTTTTGCAATTATTGAAATGTAATATTTTTTCTCATACTTTCACATTTTACAAAAAAGAACTATGCGGGCTATTTACAATCTTAGAGCTCGTAACTCTTTGGAGAATATTAAAAAAAACTTACAGTTGAGTCACAATATATTGACAAAATTATCAAGTATATTTTCAACTATCTATGTAAATTCACAAAAAACGGTTTCGTTTATTGAATAGGGACAAATGGGCAGGAAGTCTCTCATCTGATGGAAAGTAACAACCACCGACATACGTCTGCCATACCAAAAACTTGGAGGTGCGTCGTCGGCTTTTTAGGAAGTCATATTAATATAAAAGCTCTTTACCTAAAATTCACTAAGTCATATCGTTAAATATTTACCATATAAGTTGTATTGTATATACGAAGTAAATTTAAACTTATAGCATTAATTTCATTTTAACTTTGCCAAACCATAAATTTATATCTCATATTAGAAACACATTAAGGTATATAAATATTATAAAATCTTTCAGAGTTCTCTGATGGGTCAGATCATTCCGAACTATTATATAAATATAAACTTAATATATAGCCTACTCGAATAAAGTAGTTTTGATTAGAGTTGCGATCGAGTTAACTCGATAAAACTTTTGAGGGTCTAGCACGATAAAATGTTTGTGGTCGATGCGATCGATTACTGATTATATTCTATAATATATCACCCTGAGCAACTAACATATTCTTGGTATTTGCTCAGGGTAATTATAATTTATTTCTTTTGATAAAAATACCTACTTATTTACTATGGCATTGTAAGATATAAATAAATATAAGATAAATTATTTTAACCTAGCGCTGATCATTGGTGAGATATCAAACGCGAAAGTAATAAATTTAGACATTGAAATTTGTATTTGTATGACGAGAAAGAAATCAGTGAAAATCGGAAGCGTGAAAAAAACAACAAATAAGTGTATAATAGAATTTTTCTTATATATCGACCTTCGAGTATATAGCAAAAAAACAAAATTTATGCCTTTTTTAAGATGGCGGAGAAAGCTCATGGGAGATGTAAGTCAACAAACTAAATATCTGCCTTCTCAATTCACATGCATGTATATGCTTTTTTTCCGGCGTAATGGCTAGACTAGTAGGCAGGCACATCTTTTTATACGCTCGCAACCATTTATGTTACGAATACTCTTACATTACACCGATAGAAAATTGTGAAGTGAAGTTTAAAAAAGACTGTTAGACTGATGAATAGTAGAATGGTTTTTTTCTTAACATTTCAATATGTAGTTAGTTTTCTCTCGTTCTTAGTTGCCCTTTATTGATTTAGTATCTTTATTTCATATCTTTGATTTTTGCAAAAGACACTTTAAATAACTGTGGCTCTAAATGTAACTGTACGTTTGCTCTTCACTCATGATTAACCCTTGTACGGCCTGTACAAGGGTTAATATAAGGGCTAATAAAGATGGTCATATAAAGGTTTCGTGGTCTCACGAGTGATGTGTGTATTTACTTTACAGTGTTTGTACTGGTGGGTCGTTGAGTCTTTAGTGATTATTTTTTAACTTTCGTTATTTACATTTGATGAGAAAATGAAAAATAAGAAACATGTATCGGATTTTTTTTCCGGACAACTTTTTTATTTGACAAGAATTGCGAAGAATGAAAAAGATATGACGCAATGACAAATTTAGCTTAGGCTCAGCTTAGCCATCTAAGAAAATAAAATTGGTAGGTATGTCATAATCATTTTATTTGTTTTCCATTGCCCAGTGGAAAGCGTTAATCTTAACCGAAAATCGCGGGTTTAAATCCAAACACATTGCTTTTAAGTCATCTTGGGCTTAACGATGGTGAAAAATATCGTGAGAACCCCTTCATATATTGGATCAAATTTTGGTCGAAATGTATCACTCATTCTTGGAGCAGCCTTGTCCTTAAAACGTAAGAAGGCATTATTGGGACATTCACGAGCTGCTTGGGCTTTTAAGGGGAACATTAATAAAATATATGAATTCTTACCGTCATAATCCTTTCCGGTGCCCAGAATATACGCGCTTCTTAGTAGATGCCCCATAATTTCAGTTAACTTGCAATGCTGACTTTGTGCAAAATTGATGTGTACAATACGTTACCATATATAATTCAATAAGTTTTATTACATAGATGTTGCGAAATTTATAAGATACGCTATAGTTATACTACTACTACAGTTTAAGAAGAAAAATAAGAATATTTGAATATAAAGATATTTTTTACAAAACTACCGCACTAGTCGGCTCATGCGGTAATTGGCTACATCTCTGCTGCAAATAGAAATAATAACACGATTCTCTAATGGAAAGCCTCGAATGTACTTGTATCGTTACCGGTGTACAAATGATGCGAACTGAGCGCTAACCGAAATTATAGGTTGGGTTAATCATAGTAACAACGAAAACCTTCGAGTGGCAATACCTGTTCGTCAATTTTTTTTATTATGTTTTAGGTATACCATTAATTATATATTGAATAATTTAAAATGATTGGAGCTATTAAATCATTTCGGCGTTCCTGTCTTTTTTTTTCAGGAGGGCGTATCGATGATATCGCTACCAATTACTCATTTTTAAACTTTGTATTATTATATTTGTTAGAACTATAGTGACGTTTTAACATTATTTTTTGCATAATACAAAATAAAAATATATGTATTTTTAGGAAAATATGTATTAAATGAACTAAATTTTTTTAATTAAAGTTATTTATTATTAGTATATACATTAAAGCCTTAAATAAATACAAATATCAATATATTTGAGTTTTGTATTTTCAATCTCTAATAAATCATTCAAATATCCTTCATTCAATGTAATTATGCACTATAATAGTAATATTTTTTTATACGAAATTGACTCTATGCAATTTATATTTCAGGCAAGGTTAAGAAATAATAAAACTGTCTCTGTTATCAATATGTGACGTGTTTTAAACACACACAATGCCACCTGTAATGTTGGCATATATGTTATACGCAGTATCATTATTTATATATTTCCTTCTATTTTTATTTTTATTGATCAAATAATGAATATCTGTAAAATGGACTAAAATGTTTTAACGTTCGAAATATTTAATTACCTGATATATTTATATAAAAAAAGGCATAGCGTCATTTATTTCTAAACATGTTAGGAATAAAAATAGCAAGTAAGCTACTCAATGCATGTTTCAGTTCTAGAGTTAAATTAAGTAAATAAACAATAAAAAATATTGAGACGCGTGAGCAAATATAAAATGCAATTCCGTTAAAAATCAGTTTGCTCTTGGCGCATCCACTACTAAGGTTATGTAATACGTATTTATATTTATATAGGTAAATTATTATAGCTTATTTACTACTGTACATATACCTACTATCGGTTTGCTACGTACACGCACCAAATAAATATAATTTAAAACGTAAATCAAATTATTACGCAACACAAACAAAGCTTAATAAAATCATGGTTCAAAATATGCCTATAATAAATAAATATTATTGTATCAATACTAATATTCCATGTTCAATTTAGATATAAGCCAAAAAAAATTAAGTTAATGAGAAGTAAATGAGCCATGACATTGAAAATTCAACCTTGACAATTATTACGCCTTTAAGAATGTTATCGAATATATTAATGCGAAACTAAATAGCTATTAAGAGTCAGATATTTTATTTATCACATTAATAGTAATTAAATATATAAGATTAGTCACACCCTAAGCCTACTTTTCCAGTACCTAAGCCTTTTAGAGTTATCGCGACGTTTATTCAGACCAGACAAGTTTTATCAGTACTGGTGGTAGGGCTTTGTGCAAGCTCGTCTGGGTAGGTACCACCCACTCATCAGGTATCCTACCGCAAAACAGTAGTACTTGTTATTGTTGTGTTCCGGTTTGAAGGGTGAGTGAGCCTGTGTAATTACAGGCACAAGGGACATAAAAACTTAGTTCCCAAGGTTGGTGGCGCATTGGCTATGTAAGCGATGGTTGACATTTCTTACAATGCCAATGTCTAAGGGCGTTTGGTGACCACTTGCCATCAAGTGGCCATATACTCGTCTGCCTTCCTATTAAATTAAAAAAAAAAAACATCAATTCTAGAACTACCTACTCCTATGATTTACATCTTTTTAAAACATATAAAAGTAATATTAGACAGAAGTTATTTTTTTTATTTTTTTATGATGTATCTATTAATGTGACATTATAAGATAACGTCTATATTTTTTCAAGAATTCGTACTTTTCTAAGCATTTTTCTAATCAACATTTATCAAAATGAAAATTGTAATTTCCCCAGTCAGGGACGGCCGTGGCGGCGCGAGACCGCGGCGACCGTCCAGGGTCGGCGGATATCGAGCTGATCAGAGCTCTAGCCCAGCAAGCCCTAATAGCCCGATGAGAGGAGGACCTGGCGACAGCGACACAAGTGGGGACGTGTCCCCACTTGAGTCGCTGGGTCAAAAGAAAACGAGGCACGCTCTCGTTCTGCTTGACGCAGATACTTACCGGACACGGCATCTTCGATAAATACCTGCACGAGTTAGCGCGGCGGCAGGTGCTACCTTCATGCCATGTGTGTGGTGCGCCAGTCTACACGGCGCAATACATCCTGACGGAGTGTGTCAGGATGTGCCCCTGAGGCATTCCCAAGCGGCTGTTGTCGGCGGAGACCTCTCCTTGCCGAGCATCAATACCGCGATGCTTGGAAGCGAGGATTGCTGGTCGGAATGGTCTCCTACTGTGAAAGTGTGGTGGCGTAAAAGGAAGCCATAGATCAGAAAGGAGAATTTTAAAATTACCGTGTTTTCTTTATACTAATAAATGAAGCGACTTTTTGTGATGCCTAACTGAAAAAACTAAACCAATATAGGTTAAACTTATAACAGAAGATCCAGCGCGTTTTGGGGAAGGGTTTAGTATAATATTATTATTATATAAGTAGATACGCTTTACAGTTTTGACCCGCTTTAAATGTTGACTATTGACACTTATTGGCCCAACCGACAATAGCTTAAACTTTTATTGAATTTGAACCTTCGAACGGCGGTTCGAAAGGCGGTTAATAACATTAAGAGATACCTAGGTGCTGTTTCATATTTTCCGAAACACGGAAATAGTAAGACTCATCCGATAATATGGAAATTTTACATTACTTATATTTTTACATAACTTATAATTTCAGGACGGAGTATTCTAGCATATATATGTTTTTGTATGTATACTTAGTTACTCGTCCCAGGTTTGCCCGCGAGAATAAAGGTATACATTTATATCATACGTAATACATACAACTCTATTGTTTGATGCTGCGCACGGCCATAAAATTTTTTCATGGTAAATGAAACATATAAATTTGTATATTTAGTATTGTATACACAAATTAAAAAATAACAAAGTTTTGAAGAAAGAAGCTTAAAGATGAAACACAAAAGTTGAACACGTAGTTTAGCATTATCGCCACTCTGCCAAGAAAAATACATGTCAGTAGGGTATTATTATCATGTCCGTTTGACATTAATAAAGTTTCACAGAGTAGAGAATCTTGGTTAACATTTACTGGTGAAAATTCATAAATTTCTCCCGAGTATACGAATTTTTTTTAAAAGTTCTTTTACGTATGTATATATTTCAAAATATTTATAAAGCAAAAGTCACACTAAGTGTCTCCTCCTTTCTTCTTGAGGAGGTCGGAGCTCATCTACCACGTTGCGCATTGCTGGTTGGTTAATATACATACATCTGGCAGAATTGTATTCGTAACTTGCAGGTTCTCTTGCGGTGTTTTTCTTCGACGCTGAACTCGAGACGAATTATAAACTATGGATTATAAAGTTTATAAAAATTCAGTAGAGCTTTTTCAAGTTTACGTGTATTCTTCGCATGTTTCCTTAATGTCCTTTCCTCAATTAGGCTTGGTAAAGGTTAAAAAAAGGACATCATGGATGCGAACTTGTCTTTTTCTCTTTACCTTTTTTTTAAACCTATATCTCTTAAAAATCGGTCTCCTTCTTGTGAAGGCTTTAGGTCTAAAGCACATTTTGCTCTTGAAATTATTTTTATAAGTATGTGGAACTTCGGCCAGAGTGCCAAACTCCTCCATACTGGGACGTTACGCTTAACCGCGGGATCGCTTGCGCATACTATAGTGACGCTCCGATGATTGGCCTACCTCAGCAGGATTCTTTAGTCGACGACCAGAAGCAATGATATCCAAATAGGAATTATATTTTATAATCAAAATATTTTATAAATGCGATAATATCTTAGCATGCTTTACGAGAAATAGTTTCAGTTATAGTAGCAATAAAATATTGAAACGTATATACACAATATGTAAAACGATTAATTCAACACTATAATCAAGTTTAACTCACCTTTTTCGGGTCACTGAAAATAATGGTGTTTTGTATTCCTGTCGCCATAGATACAACCTCGCTGCCCTGTAGTTATCGCATCTCGCTTGCATGTACCTAATGAAAAGTTCAAGGCCCTTAATGTAACGGATAAAAAAATAGCAACGGCCCAGATAACATTTTTATGTAGAACATATCATGAAATAAATCTAAATAGACTTTATTGCAGACCGTTACTTTTGTTTTACTCGTCATCTTGTGTTAAAATCCTAACTAAGCCGGTTTGGAGTTTGTATTATTTTTACCTTTTAAGATATATGTATTATATCAATTATTCTCAATTTAGTTTATAATCTTCTACCAATTAGATTTTTCATGAGTTTAGGTAGGTAAGTTATATGTTCGAAGTTTTAGGTACCATTAAGTAAAAAATACGCGCGTTTCTTGTTAAAAACCATTACTTTTTTACTTAAAGGAAGTGACAGTATGTTTTTCTTTATTGACGGTATTGTTTTTTGCGTGTTCGACTGGGTAGATACCTAGGTACCTGCAGTACCTAAAGTTAACTCATGGTCAAACTCCTTGAAACAAATACTTTTGATACTAAGTAATAAAAGTTTTCATTTAAATATTAATATTACCTATTTCAAGATTTTAAAATAGAATAAGTGAGAGTCGTAATCCAAACCTTGAATTGTTATTAAAAATCAAGTACACATCAATACAAGTAGCATTATTTAAAAAAAAAAAAGTTAATAAGCAAATATTGTTATCATTACAAAATAAATATATATGACGAATAAATGGCGAATATCTTGTTGAATGAAGTAGGTACTTACATACGTAAATCTTAAGCTAAGATCTCGAGTTCAAATAGGAGCAAGCCCCACTTATCGAAATTTGTGTATGCAACTTAAGAAAAATATTGTGAAAGCACAGAGTTTGTAATATCTAAATTTGTTAATTATGCAGTTTATTACTTAAATTAACTATATATTATATTTGAGAAAACTTGTTTTATTGGTCAATTCGGTATCTTGTTTTCAAAGCCTTTGTCTTTTCAAATGCTTGCCTTGCCTTTAACTACGCATAAGACACAAGCGAGTTTCAATGTAAACGTCTGGACTCATTATGATTTGTATTGATTGGTTTTGTGTCGTATTTAGTGACTTCTTATTCAGAGGCTATAGTAAACGCATAGCTCTTTAATTTTAACAGAAAATTTATAACTTTTTGCCCATTACAATAATAATGACTGTAAACACCCACCTATCAATAATAATTTATAATAATGTTGACTGTCTCGTTGGTCTAGTGGCTTGATGTAAGGATGCAGATCCGAAGGTCCTGGATTCAATTCCCAGGTCGGGCCACTAAAAAGTTATTGGGTTTTTCTGTCAGAAAATTCTCAGTAGCAGCCCGGAGTCTGCAAGTTGGAAGTGTGTACACTCCCGTGCCTCGGAAAACACGTAAAGCAGTTGGTCCTGCGTCTGAACTCTTTCCGGTCGTGTCGGATTGCCGTCCCATCAGATTATGAGTTGGGTATAGAGAGTGCACCTGTGTTTGCACTTATTTACAACCCGGGTTCCTTAAAACGAGGCGTGAAGAGGCATCTTGCGGGCCGGCAAGGCGAAGGCGGCTAGTGCAGAACGTTTTTCTCGTCTGTACTGGCCGTCGTCGCGTTTGGACTCTACTACCACTTACCATCAGGTGGAGTAGAGTCATTTGCCCACCCGGCGAATATAAAAAAAAAATGCACTATAATATCTCCTGCGTAGCTGGCTAATTTCTCTTGAGATTGGCCGCCGTAGCCGAAATCGGTCTGGAGGACATTATTATTATATTAATAATATTATTATAATTAATGATTACAACAACCAAACTATTCATATTCCAACAAACCGGGAGCGATTTTATTCAAACGATTTACGAAAATATAAAGATAATATTATAAATGCACAATTCGAATCGAACTTCTAAGAAAAAATAATTTGAAATCAGTACAATTAGTTTTTAATGCGATATTTACTCCGAAGTTCTGATTAATTACGTATAATACAATATTAATGCGTAAATTTATTTAAAGTCTATACCAAAATTACTTCTAGGCAATTTGGAATATATTTAACATTTATATCGTAATTAAGAAAAATATTGTTAGTTATATTTAGATTTCAACTAAACTATCCTAAAACAACTGCGCAGTGTACAGTATTCGAAATCTACTTAAAATAAATTCCCGTTCACCTCCTAACAAGAAGTAAACAAAACTGTCTTATATTGTCAATAGCGCAAAGATAAATAGTGGTGTTGAAGGTTCGATATTTAGCTACATGGATATTTACATATTTCAATTAATACTGGAATCTTATAAGAATTTAAAATGTTTTGACTATAATTATTATTAAAGAAGCTTGTGAAACGGGATATTTTAATATGTACATTACCTGAAATATGATGATGAATGTTGAAAATATTTAGTGGTGTGTGCCAAAAACCAATAGTTACATATTAAAATAAAATAATACGATATAAATGTTTTATGTAGAATCTTATTCTACCAACTAGACGAGAGACAACCAGTGTTGAATAGAATAAGAGCATTGACCAATAAAAATATATTTATTCACGATTTATATATATTGTTTATAAATTACAAATGTCAGAAAACTTAATAGATTAGAAATAGATAGATATTATTTTAGATAAGTTTTATGTGATTCCTGTTAAACCCACTTCAGCAAACAAATAAGCACTTGATTCCATACTTAAATAAGTATCAAATTCCCATGAACTCACATACACTTCTATCATATTTTCATCTCTACAGTGAGCAATGTTTTCTGAAACAAAAAATAAAAATAGACATTGAGTTAATTATTATATTTATGTAGGACAGGCTATTACTTTCCTTTTTTTAATATAATATTTATATTTAAATAAGTGAAGTAACAGTCGATACTATGTATATCAAAACCTAAAACAAGTCTAGAACTGTAGTATGAGTATTTTTTTTTTCAGCCTTTTGCCGTCCACTGCTGGACGAAAGCCTCCCCCATAGAACGCCAACCATCCCGATCTTGGGCAGTCCGCATTCATCCCGAACCTGCCACCTTTTTTAAATCGTCGGCCCATCTTGTCACAGGGCGTCCTACACTACGTTTGCCTTAGCGTGGTCTCCACTCCAACACGTGTCGGCTCCATCGGCCATCAATGCGCCTGGAGACATGACCAGCCCACTTCCACTTCAGCGAGCTAATTCTAAGCGCGATGTCGGTGACTTTAGTTCTCTGGCGAATGTCCTTATTTCGGATTCTATCTGCCAGAGAAACCCCAAGCATCGCACGTTCCATTGCTCGCTGAGCGACAATAAATTTGTGGACCAGACCTACGGTAAGTGTCCACGTTTCGGCACCGTATGAGTATGTCAATATAATATTAATATTATTATAAAACCAGTGTAGCTACATGGATAAAGACCCAGTGAGTTGAATTGATTGGTCCATTTATAGTTAAAAAATGGTACAAAAGTATAGAAATTATATAGGATATTTATTTGTATACAAATATTTTTACTGGTGGTAGGGCTTTGTGCAAGCTCGTCTGGGTAGGTACCACCCACTCATCAGATATTCTACCGCAAAACAGCAATACTTGATATTGTTGTGTTCCGGTTTGAAGGGTGAGTGAGCCAGTGTAATTACAGGCACAAGGGACATAAAATCTTAGTTCCCAAGGTTGGTGGCGCATTGGCTATAAGCGATGGTTGACATTTCGTACAATGCCAATGTCTAAGGGCATTTGGTGACCACTTACCATCAGGTGGCCCATATGCTCGTCCACCTTCCTATTCTATAAAAAATATATATATATATATATAGTAATATAATATACATAGTATGTAAATATAATTTAGTTTATTAATAAGCCTCATTAATTGTTTTACTTTTAATATATTGACACACAAGTTTGGTCCTATGTCAACTATGGTTCTGGCTAAGGCCTCCTCTTTTGAGGAGTTTGAAGATTGGAAGCTTATTCCATCATACTGCTTCCAATATGGGTTGGCAAATAACATGCAGATATTAAAAGATTCATCCGTTACACACAGGTTTCCTTACAATGTTTCTGTTTAAAGTGGTGTGAGATGAAATACAAATCAAATAAGTTAATTTTCAAAAATGTGTTAAACTCTTTAAAACCTAGTATTGACTTAAACAATTACTAAAGTATGAATACACCTGTGATGGCTTTTTTCAAATTAAATTCTTTATACATGGTATTGCATACGTTAAGGATATTTTCTGCAATTTCACTTGCTGACCAAGTGTTGATAACAGGTTCGCATGTATACTGCAACTGGGCCAAAGCTTGCATTTGATTGTTAATGATTTCAACACCTATAAAAATGAATTGAAAAATAAATATTACATATATTTTCAGTTTAAGAACTAATTAATAGAATTTTATCTCTAACCTTGCACAACACTCTCTAAACTATCAAGGGCTTCTACTAAACTTTCTGTAAGTGGTTTTGTTTGGTGTGGATAATAATCATCTTTATATTCATATAATTTTAGTGCAGATATAGATTTACATATATGTAAGCCTTTTTCTCTTATGGATGACCAATCACTAAGGAGGCGATGAAGATTGGTTATGTGTGAATAAACTGTTTTCGAAATACCTGGACTGTCTTTGTTCGGTGTTATTACCTCTGGAAATAAAAAAAAATACCTTTTTATTTTCCACATAAGACCTAATGTGGTAAGAAAATACTTATTAAGAATGTTTTACCTTTGGGAATAAAATTAATTAAATCATTTTTAGTTTTTGTAGGTGTGACAGACATTTTTTGTATTTAATTTTTTATATATTTGACTTATTTTTTAATATGATTATTTATGTTATGCATATCTAGCATAAGCAATGTGCCAAATATGTTTCCAATATCTTCTAAATCATTCAGGAGCAGATCGATTAGTGAAGTAAGCTACTACATAATAATATTCAGGTGGTAATTAAAAACACTTACAGCACAAATAAAATAATACCCAAAAACAACACAATTTATAAATGTACCTAATAAAATATTTTTACAATGTTATTGGTTAAACCAAGTATAACTAAGTTTATCTTTATACAAATTTATATAGGTAATAAAATGAAGCTATTTATTTATCTGGCCACTGCCATATACGATTGAAAATTTTTAATTTTTTTAGTATTATATCCTATGGTTAAACTTAAAATGTAACTTCTAAATTAGGGTTACCATGTTATAATATTGACGTAAAATTTATGAAGAAATTATACTATTCTTTTATCCTGTCAAATGTTACATATTGTCAGCTTATTATGTACAATTCTTTAAGTTAATAAAAGCCAAGTTTCCTTTTGGTTTTGTCTTTTATGTATCAAATATATTACGAGAATACACCAACAAAGTTCTCGGTCATACAGAGAAACTAATTACTACTACTTAATTTCTCTGTCTACGGGATACAATTTTCTTATATATATTATTATTAATTTTTACCTTCTACTTTATAAAATAATTTATTGTAAAAAAGCAAAATATACCAGCAAGAAAAATATTTAAACTTTATGTAAATACTTAATAATAATGAACATTCGGATTAATTTAAGGATATAAGATTATAAATACGTAATAAATTAAACATATCTGCTTCCGTTTACATATATGTATAATATAATTGTTTATTCTAAAAACAAATAATACATTACTTTATACTTATAGCTGTATATATTATATACTATATAATAGGTTTTATCAGTAATAAATATATAATATAAAAAATAAAAGAATCTTAAAACCATTCAACCATCAAAAACCATCAATACCAATTTAATTTAATTTATTCTTGTTTGTGTCGTGCGGGGAATCGATAATTGTCTCTGCCTGCAAATAAACTCAGTAATTATAGAATCGAGAGACGTAAAATAACTTTTAAAAAAAGTCACATCTGTCATTTGTCAGTAACGTCAGTCGTAAATTAGGACATGGTAGGTACTATTAGCTTGAAAGCTAGTGTTTATAATTTTGTTAACCCCTAACAACGTTTCTATTAAATAGCAACGATACCATTTATTTAAAACCTATGACAATTGACAAATTTAGGTTTGTTTTAAAACCAGAACTATTTAATTCATTGCGCATATCATTGAATTTAGGCATAAAGTTATGATACGATAATTTAGTCGCTTGTTGTTCTTCTTTATTTATTTTTAAGATAACTTTGTTAAAGAAGTAGCAAAATCAGTAAAAAAACACTATGTCTGGTCCTGTTCAAGATGTCATTGAAGAAGATGCCGCTGACTTACAGTTTCCTAAAGGTATTGCAAGTTTATGTATCACTTCTATTCATATCAGCTAAATTATTATAGTTTAACAAGTGAATTTAGCCTATATTTTCTGTATTTTTCAGAGTTCGAAAATGCAGAAACATTACTTATATCTGAAGTTGACATGTTACTGGAACATAGGAAAGCTCAAAATGAATCTGCAGAAGAGGAACAAGAGTTCTCTGAAGTGTTTATGAAAACACTTACTTACACTAATATGTTTAAGAAATTTAAGAACAAAGAAACTATAACTGCTGTGAGAAAGTAAGTACAACTAGCTTTTATACTTATAATACAAAGTTTAAAAAAGCTGTATTTTACTAGTTCTCATCATATTATTTTTTTATTTTAGTCTACTCCAGTCTAAGAAGTTACATAAGTTTGAAGTTGCAAGTTTGGCAAATTTATGTCCGGAAACACCAGAAGAAGCAAAAGCGTTGATTCCATCTTTAGAAGGAAGATTTGAAGATGAAGAACTCAGAATATTATTAGATGATATACAAACAAAACGTAGTATACAGTACTAATAAAGTTAAATAGTTTTTTTTTTATTTTTGTTTTTTTTATTGCTTCTGATTATACCATATCATTCAAAAGTAAATAATTTTTTAACTCAGAAAAGTAACTATAATAACTAATAGTTTTGCATGGATGTACAAGTTATTTAGGTTTTTATTAAAACTGGTACTCAAAAAGGTGCAAAAATTTAATGATTCATAAAACAGTATTTTGTATATTATCCAATGGCAATATTTATTCAAATAAAAAAGCAGTTCTTAAATCAGTCTGTATATTGGATATGTCTGCAATACAGCAAGATACATTACAATGAAAACAGGTAAAAGTGATAAAATATTGGAAACAAAAATAGTAATTAGAATTTCTTCTCTGAAACAAAACTATAATAAAACCATTCTTATCTTTACTTAAAATCGATACTATTATTATTGATGTTAATTAATGCCTCTAAAAACAAGCCTTTTGTCAAGCATTACGTGTAAAAAAAATTAAAGATTTTTTTTTTCAATAAACCTCAACAATTTTAGAAAACTAAAACTCAACAATCCTCTCATAATTTCCTTAATTACTAATTTTGTCGCCTAAACATTATTTTTAACAAAATGCTAAACAAAAGGCTTGCTTGAATTATAAACTTATCTCAATGGGCACTTTTGGTTTAGTTTTAATGTTAGTATTTAATCTAATATCATAGTAATAAAAATTACAAACTTATCAATCATCTAAAAGCAAACTTTAAAATAATATTAACCATCTATAAAAGAACTATCAAATCTAAGGTCCTAGCAAAATTACTTTTATGGTACATCTTGCACAACTCCTACCCTGAACATACAAAAATATCTTTATGTACTTTAAAAAACATTAACATTTCTACATAAAGTTGTTTATGTGGTAAATATGTTTTTCCAATAAATGGTAGGTAGTAGTGGAATGTGGTAACAACTTTATGTAGAAACTTCCTCCAGACCCAGTGATTTACATAAAATGATTTGGTAAGGGGGTACCTTTAATAGCACACATTTATTAACAGCTAATATTTTCGGGTCACCTAAACTTACTAAACCTTAAATTAGGTAACGACATCGGAAAGGATAAATCCTAAAGTACAACCTGGACCTGTGACATAAATCTAAATATTGTAAGTATTATGTTAATAAAGCATATTGTTTGGGGTTCGTGTGTGGGGGGTAATCTATAACGTCACGGAAGCTAACAGGAAGCAATGCAATTATAAAGCTTACAATTACGGAAACTGTACATATTTTGTTATAAATGTGCAACTAAGTAAAGGTTTTGAGAGGAGACGAAACAAATCTTCCAGTTGGAAACAGCATTCTCGCAGTTTTACGACGTACATGGTTCGCTAGAATATTTGTCAACATTACAGCTAGATATTGCACTTATGAGAAAAATCTACACAGTAATCCGGATTTTAAATACTGGCTCGGCTTTGTCTTTCATATTTAAATGATTTTCATTTTCTTGCACAGCGAATATTATTCTTATCCTTATTCAATATTTACTACTAATGAATGTGAAATCATAGATGACTTTTTCATTAGCTTTGTATAATACTACTGAATAACATTTAAAGTATCTACATACAAGTACTTTTATAAAATAGAAACGAAAATATTTGTACAAATATCAAATCATTTTTTTTAGAATTGATCATTTGTCACATTCACCGATAAATAAAAATAAACTGCCTCCCAGTTACCGTAAGTCCAAAAGATATTCAACATCCTACCGTGTCATGTCACAAGCCAGCAACAGCCCTCATTTACACATATAAAAATCACTCCTCAGCACCTTCGGTAACACTTCACAACTCGTGGTTACTGCTTACTTTGTGCAAGACCTATTAATGTTAGCTGATAAATAGATACAAGCACTTACGTGTTTCAGTACCGAAAGTTGTCAAGTAACAATCAATATTCACTTACATATCACATTCATTTGTTAAAAAATAACCAATACACATATATAAATTATAATATATAAATATCAGCAACTTGAAATTTACAATCACAATGTTTACATTTGAAATTCGGCATGTATCATAAGTATGGCTCTTAATAAAAATTTTGATTTGAGCAATGACAAGATTTAAAATACTCTATATTCCAAAGGTGAGCCGTCAAAAATATATATTCTTTTTGCCGTCGAATTTTACAAAACATTAAAAAAAAATTAAGCAGATCTAACTATGTTTTCAACATTCTACGTTATCAGTCTCGATGATAGAAATGCGTTTTGGCCAAAATGAGAGATCCAATTGGCATGGTCCATTCTTTCCTATCCGAATGATATAATAACGAATACCGTGTCTATCCAATATACCCAGTACAGATACCTGACGCCCTACGCATTTCTTAAGTTAAAAAAAAAGCTGTATACATACTCTTTATATACAATCGAAAACGTTGATATTATTATCTATGTGTAATGTACCTCTACGAGGCGATAATAATTCAATTTCTAATACCAGATTAAGAGCAAATGGCGCACATGATATTATTATAAACCTTTTTTTTAATATTTATTTTATTATAATCATTGTCAAGATACCTGTACCAAAGCATGAGTAAAGATTTCAAAAATCAGTCTATCTTCTTCAACTTTCTTATGTCAAATCCCATTATTTAAAGCTATCTTCATTAGAAAAACAGCCTATATCAAGCTTACCACTCCTATCCCGTCTCCGATACTCTGGCCCTTGAGAATTTTGGTCCAAGTTATTTTATCACCAAAGATAAAAATATAATAGCAATTTACTCAGAAAACTAAACCAAAATTAAAAATGTGTTATTCGAACTATTAATTTGTAATACATATATCAGTTTATATACACATTTTAAACGATACTTGAGATCAAAATTGATATCCAGTCACTTTCCGCATCGGCATCTTTACTTCCTCTCACTTCTTCATTAAACGATAGTAAATACTCTATACGACAATCAAATCGATACAGTAATACGAAATCTGAGCTCAATTTGACAGTTTGCAAATGCAAATAATACGCAAAACGGTTAGTGACCTTACTTTGGTTGCTTTAACTAAATCCGGTTCCGAAATAGTCGATAGTGTCATTGAATGACACCAAATGTCCTCATTCAGTGGAAATTGACAAATGTCAAACATTAAGTTACTAAATTATTACAATGAACATAGCTATTTGCTATTTTTAGTATCCAAATAGAAAAATTTAACTTATATACAATTATTGTCACTACTGATTATATTTGTGTTGTACTCTTTCAGATAAGTATGAGTAAGTACTACAAACATGGTATGTTTTGAATTTTTTAAGTTATGTAATGTTAATTGAAAGAGTTTGTTTCAGGTTTAATTAAATAATTGCATGTCATCAAAATACTAACAATGTGATCTTTTTGCTTAATGCATATTGTTATTACATCAACATTACACCAAATATGGCTTAAGCAATGAAATATTTAATGACATGCTCGATTTAATATAAAAAAATGTGAAACTGTAATCATAGCGATTATTTGTTTTCATTTGTATATAAATGATGATACCCATAACTGCTATATTTATTATTTTATATGAAGTCGGTAGTTTCAATTTGGAATCAATTGCAATTTGACCTTATTAAATAAAATTGATTGATTTATTTAATTAAACTATAAAAAACACGAATTTCACACTAACGTGTAAAAGTAAAATTTTGAATAGAGCCAGGTACTAGTTTAATACTATATCCTAAATCATTATAGCTAGCTGTACAATCAGCTGTCAAAAAAAACTCTATTCTCAATCGACGACAACGGCAGTTCTCTACCGCAATTTGTGAAATCGTAATACAAATACAAATATGACGCCAGCAATGTGGCTTTGATACTTATAACTTGATGAATTATGTAGAATGAAATTACCTAATGCTATTGAAAAATATTAACTAAATAAAAATTAAAAACCTTTAGATTTGGTTTTAGTAAAGGTTTGCTTTTATGTAAAAATTAAATCTGACTCCTAGCGTCACGATATTTATGGTACCACCTAAGTGTGACACACCTTTCACACCATCTGCATATTAAAAATATTAAAATCATAACATATTTCCATCAAGTCTATTCAGTATAGGGCGGCAACATCGCGAACCGGATGGATTCATCCCAGCCAGAGTCGAATGATATATATATATATGTATATCATATATATATACGAGCGTGTCAATATCCTCCCGAGGCTCGGGGTGTCGTCAGGGGCCGGTGTCACACGAGTAAATGCCCCACAGACACAAAGCTTCATACAACTGCGAAGCGATAGGTACAGCACTACGAAGCAAGCAGGTGTGTGGGCGACTTCCAGAAACACCCATTGGCAAAACTGGTTTGTTCCAGCTTAGCCAGTTGACAAACTCAATGCGCGCGCGTCAAATCACGTTTTAAATTAATTGTTAAACGAAAACAATAAGAAAGTTACAATTTAATATTATTTCATTGATTGGTAATAATTTTATTAATATATAATTATATATTTCATTTATTTATCCTCATGTGACCATCCAACCAAAATAGGCACAAATTTTGTGCGCTCCTTAGAAGCTTTGTCTCTGTGGGGGATTTACTCATGTGCCGGTGCGTGAGTGTGTGTGTGCATGTCGGTGTCGAGGCGGCAGTCGTCAGTCAGTGCGGCTCGGAGTGTTGCTCGGAATGCGGCTCGGCGGGCGGCGCGGGCTGCAGCGGCTGGAAGGCGGAACCCAGGGACGGCCGCAGCGTGAACCCGTGCACGGTGGGCTTCATCACGGAGATCGGCTCGGTGTAAGCGCCCTCGCCGGCTTTGAGGTTCACCTGTTGATCAAATGTATTTATTTGACGTATTTAGGTTACACTGGATTTTACAAATGCAAATACTCAATATAAATTTTTCATATTAAAATTAAATTATATCAATATATATCAACAGAAACAAAATATGTTAAAAATACTCTTACATAATATATATAAATATTTAGAATACTTTTAAAAAATATATTACAAAAATAAGGGTATAAAACAGAAACCAGTTCCAATACCAATATTATAAAGACAAAGGTGCTTTTATAATATTAGTATTGAAACCTAACCAATTGTAATGAAAGCTGATATTGAGGTAGCTGGGGACCGCAATAAGAAAGAGTATATAGATTTTGTAAAAAAATATAAGCAAGAAAAAGTTAGCATAATGAGAGGCTGTTTGGGTAATTCAAAAATAACAATGTTACCTTTTCACAACCATCTGGAGGTTCCCGGGCTAAGAAGCGATTAATTTGTGGTGAAGTTCCAAGTTTTGAACCATCGAGATCAGGTGATGAGCAAACACTTCCACCTGAAAATAAATTAATACAAAAAATATGTAAGTAATAATATATTAATATAAAAAATATAGTAGAAAGCTATCGTCTGAATTCTACAAAAACAAAAGTTGCAGATGATTTGATATCTTAGATGTGCTATTATTATTTTGCTAATGCTAGTTTTTTATTTAAAATAGGCATTTTATATGGTATGTTTTTCATTTTGTAAACAATCCAATAAAATCATGACCAATTAATATAAACATCATGCAACTAAGAATAATCATTATACTCAATGATCTGCAATCATAGCTTTATTATGTAGATTGGCCTTTGCATCAAAAACCAAATGTTTAATTACATAGTACTCAAAAGAACCACCACCCACCTCACTAATAAATAAGGGTTATTGTTATAAAACCATTATAAAAGTCTCCGCCTAGCATTTATGATCTTGATGAAAGCTTTTGGTCTTTTATCAAAATATTATTTCTCCTACTTTCAAGCTATAACTTGGTAGCATTTGGTGAAAAACTACTACAAAGTTATAGCTTCCAGAAAGTAGTATTAGTAATATAAATAATAGTAACTAGCAGTACTATTAGTTTTCAATGCAATTACAAAACAGATGTTAGATTTAAAAAGAAAATTTATTACTAAAATATGTTTTTTTTTTTTTTTTTCGAAGTGTGTAATACTGTTGGCCTTATTGGCCTCTACAGCGTCACCGGGCGGGATGGGCGAGTTTAACTCAGCCGGATGTTGGGAGCCACACAGGGCTCAAGAGAGACGGGCGTCCTAAGGGTGCCTCCTGTGAGGCCGGACCTCGGCTTAGGACTCCGTTGAAATCGGGAGGGACTAAAATATGTTTTTTTTTTAAATGATTAAACATTAATTGTTATACTCGTATTTAACTATAAGAAAGTATACATACATATTATAGCTTTAAATCAATATCATAAAATTATTTATATTTAAAACCTGACATTCGAAGTAAACTACATACTTATAAATAGTGTTTACGAGGATCATCAGCAAGCAATGCTGTGTGAATATCAAACCAATAATGACAGAAAAAGAGAAATCGGAGTGTAACTGCTCACTTGCTAAACAATGTTTATGAGCAAAGCCACTAATGTAAAATATAGTAAATACATTAACTTAAAAATTCACATGCTTGGATGTTCATAATAATTGTGTTTCGTGCTAACATCTAATAGGTAAGGGATTTTCTAAATATTTTAGCACACTTCAACAACTACAGGAAGTTATTACATCCTAATTTTTTTTTTAATCATATAAAACTTAAGTTCACTTTATTAAAAGGGATAGTAAATGAAATAAAGTTAATGTAAGAGATCATGTTTGTTAAGTTGTAGTGTGCTTTAAAAGGAAACATAGATAGTTTTAAAGACCTGCCGCAAGTAGCTCGGCTGAGCCCGCACTGGAGAGTGAACCTCGTGATGGAGGATCTATACCCATAATTCCACAATCATTTTATATCTTACCAAGATTTATAAACATAAAATTAATACAAAATATATTTAGTAATTAAGCTTAAATCACGTATTGTAAACATATTTTTAACATTTCAAGCAATATATAGGTTTGGAATAAAATTTAACATTTATAATAAACAATATAATCAAGCAAGTTAGCTCTACATATACATTTAAGGAAACACCAAAATTATTTAATGGTGGTAATTCAAAAACAAATTATTGAATCATACCTGAAGAGTGAGCTGTATGACAAAGATCATGGGGAGTCTGTGTGTTGACTGAACGTCTCAAAAGTTCTGCAAGTGGTGCACGGTGACCTTCAGGAGTTACCTAAAATATAAACATTGTCTATATTAATTATAAAGAATAAGTATCATATATTTAATTTTTTTTCTAAATAAGTTACCCTTTTTAGAAATACTAAAGTGTACAATCACTCTAGACTATAATAAAGCTTTATTATACTATTGTTTGCCAAGTGGTTGAAATTTTAACTCTTATTTCCTAATTTTTTCATTGATAACACTAAAGATTTATATGTAAGCTTTATATAATAAAATCACACTAGTCACTAAGAAATAAATTTGTATCCTACCAAAATTACAAATGTATAAGTTTGAACCTTTGTTACTCTATCAGGTAAATAAAATTAATAAAAAATCCAACCTTATCTCGTAGTCTATCAAGATGTGGAGTCTGAGTACCACTTGCTGGACAAAGAACAAGTCTTTCTATTTCTTGGTTTAGACCCTCAACAGAAGAACGTGCTGCTCTTAAAGGTACACCACCACTGCCGAAACGGGACCCTATGGAAAAATAAAACAACATGTTGTTAGAAAATTATTTAGAATTTTATTTAAACAAATTAAAGGGCTTTGTTCTAGTCTGTCTGGGTAGGTACCCACACATCACATATTCTAGAGCCAAGCTACATTACTTATTATTATTGTGTTATAATATGAAGGGTGAGCTAGACAGTAACAACAGGCACAATAGACATAACATCTTGGTTCCTAAGGTTGGCAACACACATTGGTTATGTAAGTAAGTTAATATTTAATGGCCCATATGCTGGTCTGCCTATCTACATTTATATATATACATATATATTAGGAATTTAATAAAGGTACTTACAAAATCCAGGGCTCATTGAATGTGTTGAATATTCTCCTGATGCTGCGGTCTTGTGAGGTCTTTGTAAACGACTTCTCAAAATGAAACGGTCCAATTTGTCATCATCAGAGCCCCTAGATGATCTTCCAGAAAGTCCACCTCCATCATCTGTCTATTATGAAAGAAATATTTTAACTATGGAAATGTTTGTAAATATAAATTTATATTAATAAATTATTTTTATTTTTGTGTTTAAATGTTTCCTTCATAAATATTCTTATTACATCACTTATTATATTTTAATCACATGCAGATATATAAAAAATATTATAAATTGATGGAAATAAATAAATTGATTCAAAGGAAGAATAGTAAAAAAACTTCATCTTTTTATTTCTTAATAGGACATACTTGGTCTGTTAGTGAAAAATGTCTACTGTCCTTATTGTTCTTTTCTTTCTACTTGTTGTTCAATATGTGTATACAAATAAAGTCAAGAAACTAATGAGTGAATAAAATTTTAACTATGCAAATAATATATAACATGAAATTAATACCTCAACAGTTAAGATTTTTATTTGATTAAACAAAATAACTAACATTAACACATTAACATTAACTGTAATAAGTAACAGAGACTATTCTTAGAGAGTAACGAAGTAAGCAATTTGTTCAAGAATAATAATAATATATCACTTGTTCCTAAATCAGAACAAAACATCACATAAATCTACAAACAGAAGTGATTTTGATAATGTAAAAAAAAGACTGACATTTTAAAGATATGCATTTCTTAATCTACATATATGGTTTATAATATCCATTATGGTGCATTACAAGAAATTTAACATTATTCACTTAATATTTTCTACCTATTGTTATAAATAATTTATTTTCAAAAAAAATGTGGATAAACCTTGGGAACGGGAACTTTACACAATTCAAAGGAAAAGTACTTTATATTTCCTATTATTATCCTATATAGTTTTAACCATATTTATAAAATCACAACAAATTTTCAGCAAATATAAAGTATATAGAACTTATATTATCAAGATTAAATAGCAATGAATTGTTATTAGATTATGTTTTCAGACAATTTAAACAAATAACATTAGTTATAGTGAGGAATCTTACTTGTGTAGACTTATCAACTTGTAGCTGGCCTGCATGGAGGTAGTAATCCCTGGGCCATTGTCCTTTGTGATATAACGTATCTAGAGAGGCTGTACGTCTGATTACATTGGAGCCAAATCGTCCTTTACCTTTAATTTAAAAATAAATTATTTTTATTATTAAGTTTTGCAATTATGAAAATTGCTTTGGAAATTCTTTTTTAAGTTTTTAACATTTTTTATTCATTTACATTTTTATCTGTTTTACAATGAGGAGCATTGCATTTCAAACATAGTTGAATAATAAAAGGTTTAAGTGAAGATTGACTGTTATAGAGCAAATGGTTGAGCAATAATTAATATACCCAAATATTAGGATTAAAAACTATTTTGTTTAATTATGTGTGTTTATAAAATTGTTTATTTAAGTTATATAAGTAGCCGAAATAATAATGTTAATATTCATATCTAACACACAATCTCATAACATATAACATTACATGCAACATGTAATACCTTTGTAGTTAACAGCTCCTGGACTTCTTTGACCAGAGAGGGCATGGTCTGGTGATATTCTTCGCCACACATTCGTTGGCGAAAGTGTTGGACTATTGGCAGCATTTTTTTTGAACCCCCCACTTTGCTTCATCACAGACGACACGGGCAGTGTCGCTCTCATAGGACCCTGTTTTCCAACAGGACAGTCCGATTGTTTTCGAACACGACCCGACATTTTCGTATTCGATACGTTACACACACTTAAACCAACTATTTTTGCACCAACTATAACATATAAACTAAAACACTTAACCACTATAATGTCCAATAAAATAACAGAAACCGACGACGCCGCACAGGTTCTTTGTAGAGGGAATTTGTTAGGCCTTATAAAAGCTGCGCTACGTAGATATTTCAATGATTATACTATACAATATTGTTACCGGCGAGTTCGTTAAACGATAAGTAAACATGGAATCTCTGTTTTTAACCTTCATCTAGCATTTAATGGATAAAACAGAATTTATCAAACAAGTCACATTTTTTTTCTGCACTACAATGGATGAATGAATAAAACTGACAGATGACATAGGACATCGCGCCATTAGTAGACTTTTTAAAAAAACATTTTGATTATTTATCACTTTGTATTGGTTTAAGTGAAAATGAAAGTAATATAAAATTAAGCATTAATGACCGAAACAAAACGATTTATTTCTACCCATCGGCATTGCAATTAACAGCTGATTACTCCGCCATGACATGATTGTCTGTGGTCAGATTAGCTTTTAAATGTTGCTATACCAAACCTTATACACAAACAAATACTTTTGAAATTAAGCACGCACTACAAGCTATACAACCAATTTTTTGATATTTTTTTTTGGTCACCGGAGTCACCGACATAGCTTGCAAAATTAGCAGACTGAAGTGGCAGTGGGCTGGTCACGTATGTCGTAAGACCGATGGCCGTTGGAGCAGACGAGTCCTAGAGTGGAGACCGCGAATCGGCAAGCGCAGCGTAGGGCGCCCTCCAGCCAGGTGGACCGACGACCTTAAGAATGTGGCGGACACCAACTGGATGCGGAAGGCGGAGGACAGGGAGCTTTGGCGCACCTTGGGAGAGGCCTATGTTCAGCAGTGGACAACGATTGGCTGTTGATTGATTGATTGATTTCTTTTGGTTTTTACTACTGACATTTTACATGTGAAAATAAGTAATATAATATTATTTAATATAAAGTGATATATCAACATAACTTGCACAAACAAAATTTACCACATAGTTCTTTATATATTTTTTTTAAATATAGTGGTTTCACAAGAATGTAACCAACATAAAAAAATGTGTGTTTATGCAAAACATAAATAGTAACAGGTGCCAGGTATGAGGTAACCAAACAAACACGACGCCTCGATAAATTGAATAAACGATACCAGTTCTCGTATTGTCGCAAATTATAGTGCATGTAATCCGTGATAAGTGCTGCGTACGCTTCCCGCTATGAAACTGTTTCTTTTTTCGCATCCCAAAGGACCAAAAATGTCACAAGTTCGGGCGGCAAAGTATATGAAAAAGTCTAAAGCATTCGTCACCAAGTGGGTGAAGCGTTATAAAGAAAAAAAAAACAAATCGATGACTTGCCAGAACGTGGTAAAATATGGAAGACGTCGTCCATCGAGGATAAATGGATCATCAATCTCTTTTTAAAAATCCACGTTTATCTTTAAGATTTGCACAAGAACTTAAGAAAAAAGAGGTAAATGTATCCTTCCTTAGCTACAATTAGATTACATTTGAACGAAATAAAGTTAAAATACTGAATTGGGCACGGAAAAACTAAGACCGTGATGGGGACCAAAGTATTTTTTTTCGGGCAAATCAACGTTTTGGGCAGCTGACACCACATCAGTAAAAGCTTGTGAATGTCTTACTGCTGGGCTAAGGCCTCCTCTCACTTTTTGAGGAGAAGGTTTGGAGCTTATTCCACTGCGCTGCTCTAATGCAGGTTGGTGGAATACACATGTGGCAGAATTTCAGGGAAATGAGACACATGCAGGTTTTTCACAATTTTTTCCTTCGCCGTCAAGCACGAGATGAATTTGATAATTACAAATTAAGCATATGAAAATTCTATGGTGCCTGACCTGGTTTGAACCCACAATCATCGGTCAAGATTCACGCATTCTTACCACTGGGCCATCTCGGCTAGTCACCAAAAATGTTTGGTTAACTGCACATAACAGATTCATCAGACAAACTATTAAAACACCCGGTAAAAGTGCATGTTTGGGGATGCTTCTCAAAACAGGATATTAGCAATTTATACTAGTTTCCAGGTTCTCTAAATGCTTCAAGGATGGACCAAATCTATTAAAAGACTTTACTACCGTCTGCCCAAAGACTATTTCCAAGCCCAAATGAAACGTGGATATTACTAGAAGACAATGATCTAACACCGAAAATGTCTGTGCATCTGTGATTTGGAATGGCTTTCACAAACCCCATTGAAAACTTATGGCATTTTAAACTTAGAGGAAATAGTCCAAACTGCCGCTCACCTCACTCGCAATTTAAAGGCATTATGAAGATTATTAACCCAGGATTGCTGAATATTTATATAATATTTCAAAGTATGCCTTAAAGATGCCAGGCCATTATAGGCAATGAAGGGGACTGTACACCTTATCAATAAAACATATAAATATATATAATTAACTCAAAATTTTTATTATTAATTCAAAATAAAGTTATGACATTTAAAAATTTTTTAAATGTCATAACTTTATTTTGAATTAATAACATAAGTTACACGCTTGTGCTACATACTGTATATTAATAACTCTGTGGAATTATTTGTAATAAATCTACTTAATTAGTATTAAAGTAAATAAATAATGCTTGTAAAAAAAGAATGAACAAACTGCTTTACTTACATCCAACACTGAACCTAATGCTACTATATTTGTGTATACTATGTTTCAAAGTTTAATGCCATATTGTTTAAATGTAAATAACATAATTATTAAGATATATTGCGATATCTGTGAAAAGACAATTTTTTTTGTTGGTTTTAATTGTATTACATAAAAAATGCTCACGAATATTGTCATGTAATAAGAAAATAAAATTATAGTTTGTGTCCAATCTTAACCATTTCACTTAAAACAAATTTTATTGAAAATAAGAACTAAATAAGAATTCAACCTTCAATATCAATAAATAATGTTGCATAGAGCTTATAATATCTTTTGTTCCAGAAATAAAAGTCAAATATGTATCATATATAATTTAATATGCAGTTATCCATTGATTTTGCTGAAATACCAAAATTAGTTTAAAATCGAAATTAACAAAACTGGTTTTGAAAATTATTCAAACACTTGTGGTTTTAGTTTATACTTTAATTATAGCAGGTTTTGAAATTTTTCGTATAAAGAATACTTATTAAACCTGCTATAATTAAAGTATAAACTTTAAGTTTTTAAGTAAAAACTTAAAGAAAAGTTTCAATGTTTAAAAAAACTATTTCAGAAATTGTTTTGTTGTCCATTAGATATTGCGAATTAACCTTACAAAACATGTTGCAGTAATTCTGTAATACACATCCTAAACAATGTACAAACACCATATAATTCACTTAAATAATTTGATTAAATCATATAAATATATATTATACACCATAATTTCTGATATAAATTACATTTTATTTGAATAGTGACAACTCTACAGGAAATCTATGCTTTTTATAGAATATATCTCTCAAGAGAAAATGATAACTGTGATTACATCTCTCTAGAAGTAATGACAGAAAAATTGCTGGTTATGATATCAATTAGATTTTAAACAACTGATGTTTATATTAACTAATACATAAACCTATTTTTTGGTCTGAGTATCATATATCCCATATACTCAAGAGGGCAAGTTAGGCTTGCCAATTATAGTTTATCACAAATATGTGGAATAGTAATGGTAATATTGGCGGTCGGTAACCTATGACTCACAGAGTCAGGCAATTCTTACAAAGAAGTAAAATATCATTGGCTAAACCAATCTGTGCCCAGTTGGAACAGATTGTTATGCACAGTCATTAAGCTAAAAAAGAATGAAATTGAAGTTAAATAATGCAAACAAGATTATTTAGTACTTGGAAACAAATTTTAAGAAAAAAAAAAAACAGTTCAAATTGGACAAATTAATATCTGGACGTCTCATCTTAATATAGTTAAAAAATAAATAATGTTTCTTGATATTGTAATATAATGCTCAGGGCATTATAGATGAATTTTTACAAAATTTTGTTTTTTATCTATCAACAAGAAATACATTAAGAATTACAATTAATGAATACCCAACCATATACACAGCTTCTTAGCCAAAAATAGGAAGTATAGTATGAATCTGGATCAAGAATCTCCTAGTACAGTGGCCATAGTGAGGCTTAGAAAAAATATAAATTATGATAGTATTGCCGTAAGAAATTCTAGCTATTCTAGTTCAGTTAAAATTGTACACTTTAAAACAGTAAAAGCTAGGTTTTTAGGAAGTGCTTGTCCGGTTTTCGGGCATTTTTTGTTTTTGCATAGTAATCCATGAATGTATTCTCTCCTTTAATTCTGTATTTGATTTAACTTGATCCATAGACAAAGGCGATCGATTGAATGGATCTGACTGGTCACTTAGAAGATGCCTAAAATTGCAAAAATTAAAATTAAAATTGTGATCATAATAATTGCTTAGTAAGTTCGAAAGGTCATATGTAAAAATTGAGTAATTAATAGAATTTATTAAAAAAAATTATTTGTTTCATTTGTACAATATTCATTTTTATTTCCAACCACTACTTCCATGGTAACTAATATATAAAATAACTTTTAAATTAAATTTTATAAATATATAGTATAAATTTTAATTCAATGTATAAATAAAAAACAGTAATATAACATTACTTTACCAATTTAAGAATGGAACTTAATTTTTATCTACAACCTTTTGAACAAACCATAGTGACGTATTATAAATGTACTTCCACAGTCCTTAAATCATTTTATTTGTAAAAAAGTTATAAGTTATTATGAAGATATAAATATGTTAACAAATTTATAGATAAAGAGAAAAGTTTTGTAAGTCTTAGTTATCTGAATATAAGAACTCATGCATTATTATAATTAACTTACCGAGCAATGGTAGTGCGGTCTACGGTTGTTCTTGAACTAGGCAGAATGACAGGATCCAACATGAGAGTGCTCATGATGGGATCTAAGAATTCTTCGGGTGCATTTGCAAGAATTTCTTCATCGCGCTGCCTTTGTTCTGCAATTGTACTTACGCGAGTTGCAACCTCTTGCAGTGAGCTTATTAATCCACCACCTCCGATGCGTACTGAGGAGATGAAAATAGGATTACTTTTAAAACATGTAATATATAGTTCTAATAGTCACCTAGTGAAAGAAAACATATTAAATGATCAACTTTAACAAATAGCTATAAACATTTTTGACATTACAAAAGTATAATGTTTTACCTAAGACAGCCTCGGCCAATGTGAATAGCTGTGGAGAGTACGACCGGCCGTCGTCCGAGACTGCAGCACAGAACCGTTCGTTGTTTCCAAGTTCAACGTACATGCGGCATATATCCAGCACCGTGTTGGCTGGCTCAAATTCGTATTCTTTCATGTCTTTTACCTGTTTTTTTTTAATGATTAGTGAGAAACTTAATGTAAATCGTTGCGTAAATAATACGAATGGAAATACTGATTTCCAATTAATTTTTGGATACATAATCTACCTCTAGGTACGCGATTACATTTGCAGTAACATTGAATTAGTACATTGTTTGTATTCCGGACTAATTTCACATTCAGTAATTTCAAGTCTGTCAAGATTAAGCTTCTTTAAGCGGTACCACCAACTCATCAGATATTCTACCGCAAAACAGCAATACTTGATATTGTTGTGTTCCGGTTTGAAGGGTGAGTGAGCCAGTGTAATTACAGGCACAAGGGACGTAAAATCTTAGTTCCCAAGGTTGGTGGCGCATTGGTTATGTAAGCGATGGTTGACATTTCTTACAATGCCAATGTCTAAGGGCGTTTGGTGACCACTTACCATCAGGTGGCCCATATGCTCGTCCACCTTCCTATTCTATAAAAAAAAAAAAATTACGGCTCTCTTTTGAAATTTTAATTCGTATTGTGTAGTTTTTAGTCAGATATGTGATAAATAACTCATACCTTAAAATTCTTTTTATTAGGTCCGACAAGATGCAAAAGGAAGTAGTTGAGCATAGACGCGATTCGCTCGACGAGGGTGGGGTGGCAGAAGACGGAGGGCGCGTGCGCCGTGAGCCGCACCAGCGTGCGGATGGTGTCGCGGCCCAGGATGTTGTCGAAGCGCGCCAGCGTGCCCACGTGCGACAGGTTAGCAAAGTTCTGTTCGCGCTCCTGAGCTGGCAGATTGCTCCAGGCGCCGGATTCTCTGCGATTTGAACATTTAACTTATTTGAATAACAAATACAAACATATACAGGTTGTAATCTGTATTGTAATAGTAAAAATGTAAAATAGCAGCAGGGATTACTGTAGATAACGTTACAAAAAATAGAATTGAAAATTTTTCAAATAAAAAATGTATCGTCATCCGTATAAAGTTTAAATAATTATTTGTTATTAATATGATATAGGTCTTTAATTATAAAAGTAATCATGTAAAACCATATTGCGAAATTAGTTTAATGAAAAAAAAAAACAAAATACAGGTCGCTCTAAGAATGTTACGAAAACTTTTCTTCGACACTGATTGACATATAAAAATAGAAAAAGTTCAAAAGTAAAAAAGGTATGTATATATATACATACATTTATTGAAATATTTAATTGAACTGCCCTATAAGCTATTCCAATCGAAGAAGGAGTAAAGGTAAACAAACTTAGATTTACGTAGTCTATGCGATTTGCTCTGCTATATTATATCCTACAAAAGTTCTTGATTAATATTTATAAAACATAATTCCATTTAATTACATATACCTATTGTAATTTTACTTCCAAAGTTCCGATAAAAATACGCCGCCCTTTCAAAACGCCAGATTTTGGGATCCATACTGAATATCATAGATTACCCATTATTTCGACCAATGATATAGCATCAATATCAAAGTTTTTTATTTGTCTTTACTCCTGCTGTGGTTGTAATAGGCTATAAATAGTATATACATATTTTAAAATGACTTACTGTGCAGTCTGCAAAGTACGTATTTGAGCCATATTTCCGAGGGCCTCATCAAGGAGGAAAATAGCATCATTCATTAACAAATTTACAAAACGTAAAAATATCGGTGGGTGTACTGCTTCCATATTCGCTTCGGCCTCTTGTGCCAACCGCCTGAAATATCAGATTGTTGTTAGATAGAATTATTAATATAAAAATAAACATAAATTTTTAGATCATATTACCCCACAATAGCCATTTGATTTTTTTATTATTTTTTTAATTAATTATTTATAAGAAAATCACTATTACTTTTTTAAGTATACTGCCTGTAGGTGACGGCTTTTTGGTTAATAAGTTTAATTTGACTATATCAAAATGTAGCCAAGTAGATATATAATTTCTAATAAAGAATGTAATGAAATAATGACATTCTATTTAAAATGCATTTAATATTTGAATGAATGCAACTGAATTTATAATAAACAAAATTATTCTCTTACGTAAATGCGTCTCTATGTTCTTCATTATCCCACAAAAAGTCCATGACAAGGTACATGGGACGCCGATAGTTGAATTTCTGCTCGAACTGAACACTTTGACCAGTCATTTCTATACCCACGAATACATCAAGGAGACATGGAACTAGCTATAAAGCAAAATATAATTAAAAATAATAATATAATATTTTTTTTATTATTATTGGATTTTTTTAAAAACCCTCATTTGATTTAAAGTCAAAACAACATGACATTGATACAATTATTGTGCACATCAAATATAAGATGCATTTGTCAAACGCTGCCAACTTTTTACCTTCTGACTCAGAGCATTTCATGACATCATAATAATTTCTAATTCTTACCTGTAATCTATGTGGATGTTCCTTAAAAAGTTGTTCCCTGTAGAATGATGCAATGTTACTCAAAGGCTGCTGATCGTCGGGATGATTTGGCAGCATTGCTTCTAAGCATTCTGCGAGACGAGCTCTGCAAATTGTAAATTTATATTAATATAAAAATAAAATATTTATTCAGGTTTTTTTTTTTAAAACAGATTTTATACAATTTGTTAACAAAAAAGAAAAGTAACAATTTTTGAATATAAAGTGTAATAATGAGCTTATACTACAGACAAAGTATAATTTTATTTTATCTGTATACAGATAAGGTAATGTTATTATATTGTCAAAAATGTGGAATTTGAATAGAAGATACCTCAAATGCGGATTGTATGTTCTTGTCGAGTCACCCATGAAAGTCAAAACTAGTGTAAGTGCGGGCTGCAGTAGGCCTGAGATGTCCGCTTCATCTGGTAAGGCACTGATAGTCCTTCGAGCCATTGTTATGAGGACCACTGTGTTTTCTAGCACGAACTCTGGAACACATCTGAAATATAATAATAATAAAAATTGAAAATAAATTAAGATTGGTTGAAAACTAGAATTTCGTGACTTTTTACGCCAAGTGGTGCTGTCATTAAGTGCGCACTAGGGTATAGTATTTGTCAAAAAAATATTTGCGTCTTTAATTTTTTAGTCAATGGAAGGAAGTGGTTCGGGAAAGTTTAAAAAATAAAAAGATGAAGGTGGATTGGACCATAAATACAATCTTTGAATAAGATATTGAGTGAGATCATTAAATATCTAAGTATATATTGCTGACCGCAAGGTGTCGGGTGGCGGAGTGGTGATGGGTAGGCGTAGAGTCTGCAGCGAGCCCGGAGCGTAGGAACCTGCCTGTGCGTCCGTACGTGCAGACACCTGCACCAGCCATGTGCAAGTCATCGCCTGCAGTCGGTGCAGGTTGTTCAGCATGTTGGGCTCTAGTAGTGCGCAGCGGATACTCACGAACCTGTTCGCAAGAAAGTTTGGAAATAAGTATTAATGAAAACATTACAAATATGAATCCTTTTTATCCTATAAATTGCAGGGTTAGCGAATCGAAAAGATCAGACAAGACAATTGTGAGTGCAATTTATGCATATGATTGAGCCAAAGTTAGAGGCGAGGGTCGCATACTTGGTCATGAGGAAGACGGCACGGCGCCGCATGGGCTCGGCGGCGCGGTGCGAGGCGGACACGTCACTCAGTGCGCGCTGCGCCCGGCCCAGCTCCTGGCCGCAGCGGTACAGCTTCTCCGCGCACACGCGCACGCCTGTAACGAAAACAGTTCGAATCGATAACACTTATTTAGTGAAGAAATTCAGAAATCATTAAGTAGGTATTACAGTTTTGTCACTTTTGTTACTCGTTACTTGTCAGTTTTGTTACTCGTTTTGTCACGCTTAAATACGCGTAATTTGTAAGAGGTAATGAATAATCAAAATAACTAAAACAAAATTCTTGAAAAATTATTATATACTTGCCTAAATCGATACATTTCTGTGTCATAAAGAAGCATTCGGTTACAAAATTGTATGATTCAGAAGTTGGACGTTTTACAGGTTGTCCATCTTCAGATTCCCGTGCAGGGAGCAAACAAGTTTCACTATGTAGGCAGTCTAGATGCACTGATTTAGCAGCACACTCCTCTGGCTGTTGAATAAAATCATAAAAAATTAAATACTTTTAAAATAAATAAATATAATTAATCAGAAATAATTATGATGCACTTGCTTTATTTTAATTATACATGAAACGATAATTTTATTTAAAATACTAACAGGTACTGCACCATAAGTAGGATCTATTTTCAGTGATTTTGGATCGTCTGCTTTTGTACAGAACGGTTGACATAACTGCAATAGTACTGCACCAAGATTTATCATGAAGCCATCACAAACACAAGTCATTGTAGCTGCGCTCATTTCTCCAGCCTAAAATATATTTTTTTTATGAATATAGAGAAACTAAAGTAAATTAGAGAAGGAACATTTTGAATTTGATATAGATTTATAACATAATATAGAAACTATAATTTTAAAATTAGAAAAAATATTTAATGACTTAATTATGACTTATTGAATTTGTAATGTCTATAGAAAATGCTACTTTTATTTAATTACTATTTAACAATCTCTTATTTACCTGTATATTCCAAAGTTTTCCTCTGGCCACATTTGTTTTGAGACATTTTCCAATCCAAGTTAATAATCTATTTTTAATTTGTGGGCCACCTTTTAGGAGGCTCAAGAATATTTTATGCAAGTTATTTGTTAAGTGTGATGATGCATTCCAAATTGAAGTTTCAGTCACTGATGTAGCTGACTGATAATATAAAAAAAATTAACTATATTAATTGACTAGATCAGAGGTTTAGAAATTGTTTTAGAGTATTACAGCAGGCAATGATTAAACATGAATTCTATTAAAAAAGTTGTATTTTAAATATTTCGCTTACCTGATCCATAGGATTATCAAAAAATTCATACATTCCTGTTGCTGTGCGAGGAAGTACAGAGAGGTTTAACAATGCACCTATAACAGAATCTTGGTATAATCGGCCATTATTCTCAATCTTTGGTTCACAGGCTTCTATCAATATTTGTGCCAAATTTGAATTACCTGAATAAATAAATTTTAACAATTAAATTTCTATTCAAATGTCAGCTATACAGTACTAATTTTGAATGTTGTTACTTACTTGCAAATAATTGTATTGACGGTAAAATGTAAATTGGTAGATTGATTATATTTGACTTATTGATATCTGCATAAATTTTCTGCAATACAGGTATCATTGTTTCTTTTAATTGAACTTCACAGTGTTTATCACCTGTAAGAAAGTTATTTTACATTCTTATTTATATTGTTTATTTTTTGGAAGTTAAAAAAAAATTATGTTCACTTACCATCGGCTACAAATGCATTAACTAAATCATTAAAGAATGTATGGCTCTGAGGACCAACATGTTGTAGTATTTCTACTAGTTGTGAAGCAAAATCCTGCCCTTCAAACAATGCTGGCTGTTTTAATGCAGTTACTGCATTGCGAAATATGAGCTCCTTCATTTTCTCTAAAGCACTTCTTATGTATGATTTATCATACTGATTGAAACTTAAAACATTTTCCATAGAACTAAACAAGTATGGAAACACTTGATTCTGTATAACATGTTCTTTTAGAACAGTACTTGTCTTAGGTATCACACACTGTTGAATATCTTGTAACAAAAGTCTTTCAAACAAAGCTTGTTCCAAAGCTTCTAAGTCAATGTGAAGTCTAGGGCTCATAGCTCGAGCAAGCTCTTCTAGATACACTAATTGAATATCTGACTGTCCTTCAACGGCATTAGCATTAATTGTAAAATGAAAAACATTTTGAACTATATTATTTATTGTTTTAATCTTTTCCGCATCTTGGGACTGTTCTATATCCATATCTATTTGTTCGGGACTAGAGCTATCACTTTCGTTGGTAGATTTACCATCTGATGCTCCTAATAGGCCCGCAAAGGGATTGTTAGGATTAGACATCTTAATATAAATTTATCAATTAAAAATAAAACAACAACAATAAGTTCGAAGATTCAATTATTAATTTCACATTGTTATTAAGACACTTTACTCAAAAACTCTATTTCACAGATTCATTTGAATATGAATTCATTTATTTTTTTTAAATGTAATCCATCACAAAACGCTGACTGTAATTTTTAATTTCCTTATCACTCACTTCACTTGATAAAATTTGACAAATTATAGTGTCACAAGCTGATGTTAATGTTGCTAAGTTATTAAATATTTTATTCCTAAATCTAGAATTAAAAAGGCTCTGCTGTCAAAATATCACGTTAAATTATTTTATATTATTCAATTATATTATTTTATTCGTAAAAAAAATAAGTTTTATACAAATTTACAGTACACGAAAATTTCTGGATACAAAAATGAAATCTAGTATTTCCCCGACGGGAAATTTATTGAGATGATATTTGGTAACATTGGTCAGTAGTGACGACGAACATTTGACGGTGACAGTTTATTGAAAATAAGTTTCCAATAATTGAATATAAAACCATAAATTATTTTTACATTATATTTGTATTTGAGTACAGTAATAATAAATTGACCTGTTATATTAATAAGAACGAGAAAATATGTTCATAAGAATTCTTACTTAAAAAATTTTGTTATTTCCCAGTAAAAATTATAATTTGTCATAAAACATAATAATTATAATATTATTATTAATACTACCCTAGTAAAAATTTGATATTAATTGTGGTATAATTTTTTTGACAATTTTAAAACAATCTATATTTATTATCTATTTGGTATCATTGTTCTTATTTTTTTTTCTACATTTACTTATCTGTTTGTTGCCTTCTTGGAGTAAAGAGGAAATAACCAAAGGGAAACAATCATTATCAATCTTTTACTGTTTAGCAAATACATTATTTAAAAGAAATTTTCACATTTACATAAAGTAAAATTAAGATTAATAAATATGAATACAAGCTTTATTTGTAATTTACATTATCTGTTCATAATAGTGTAATTTGAGAAATATTGTTGACCACATCTCGCATAATAGTACTTTTAGTTGTGGCAGCATTGATTCTATATTGGCGCCTCTAATTGTCGTGTTAAAAACTGGAACTAAATTATCACAAATCTTGGCTTTGTTTCGCTGCAGTCGTCGTCCGAATTCGATAACAATATTATTGCGTATTCGATTTGTTACGTCGTCTTTATGCAGCAATGCTATGAAAGAATTCTTTTACATGGCGTATAGTAGTCGCACATAGTGAATTGTTCATTTAATGTAAGATTGGTAACAATATTATGTATTTACTTGTTAGGCCATTTTAATCAAATGCGTGTCCCCAATAATTTATCGCATAAAGTGCTTGGTCTGCTCAAATTGTCACACATGTGCAAATGTATCGCTACACATATTTTTCAACAAAATTTGATGTTTATAACCAATAGTCCTATTTTTAAATAATTAGTTCATATTGACTAAAATTCTTAAAATGGCGGCTGCGTAGTAGTAAACGCCATTTTTAAAGTTATAGTCAAACTGAATATTTTTTTATAATCTTTTGTTTGAAAAATTTGTATAGATTTTGCATGATATTATTCCTTTAATTAGGAATCACACCCATATATTACTCATAAGGACTATTAAAATAATGAAATTAAGGTAATATAAATTAACTTTTGTTATAGGATTTCATGGTGATGGTTAAATGCTTTATAAGTAATAACTGATATTTTTACTAGACTATTAAAACAATTTTATTTGCTAAATATTTCGAAGTTAATGTTTATGGATAATCATAACTTGTTATACTATCTATTTAAGATGGTATGTTAAAGTCGCGAGTCACTATACGCCAACATTAGTAAGATTGTGTTAATGTGTGTGTAAGCGTTGTACGCGTGACCTCGAAAAAGGAAGGACAAAATAATATCATGTCGTTCTAGAAGGCTGACGTCATTCATATCGTGGCGAGCGAGAGCGCACTAACAACTTGCAAGACATTGTGAAATGTGAACGGCCACCCACTGCTTGCATATCTCCTTGTACTACTACTAATTTACTTGAAAGTTGTGGCAATGAAACAGTTAGTCTATTGACTTCTGCCATACATGTTGAATCCATTACTGCGCTATTAATTTTAATTTGTGATACTGGACATTCATTCCAATGACAATTGTTTCGACGAATATTAGGTACAGTATAGAGAATATCGAAAATTGCTCTTGCTTGAACATGGTACTGATGTTAAAAAAAACCTGCATAATTTTAGTATCAGTTAACTTGCCAAGTTAATCTAAATACACACGATAATGTATATGAAATAGGGCGTCAGCCTTCTAAATAGCATTATATGTATGCGTGAGTATAAATAGCAATTGTGTGAATTCGTGCTAGTTGATTACGTTTTCTATTGAATCTTACTTTCGATTTTAGGTTTATCTTTAAACTAATTGTAAAACTAAGTCTATTTTTAAAACATGTTAAAATCGTAAGCATATTTACTTTATTTGTGAAAAATACTAGTACTCTTATCTGACGAAAGAGTATTTCGGCATGTATGTAACCTACCTATTTCAAATGGTTGGATTATAAATAAAATGGCGGCGGTCATAACGCCTTGTAATTTTTGTAAGAAATTATGATTTGAAATATGACTTGTCTTTTTATATATATAAATTTAATTTGGAATTTATTGAAATTCTAGTCCCAAATCATGGATCGTGTCGATACCAGAAAGATGTATAATTTTTTATCATATTTTTTTATTGACCATTATACTACTTTTACAACTAGATTTTTTACCGCATGAAACCCAATCATTGTTGATTCTGTTACATTTTAAATATAAATCAAAATAGAATTTATGCTAATATAAAATACCATTAACCCTCATTCTATTCATCTTATTTTTTTGCAAATAATTTAGGTCATGGTTGTAGTATTTTGCTTCATAAGTACATAGCATTATTTTTACGTGATATACACTTTTCACATAATTATGTTTAAACTAATATCAATATTATCAATTTGAGGCCGAAGATATTTTTATCTAGTGATAAAGAATAGTTATTCGTATATATGTTTTATTGTGCATATGTCTGGACTCATATAAAGAAATATAAATATATCACAAATAAAATATTTATACATGAATTTAAATCTATATACATAAAGATAAATATTTATTATTTATATGCAATTATCATATACATACACTTTTCTTCATTTTTACGTAGGTCGCTAGGTCGTAGGTTTGGGATGGTAAATAATAATTACTTATTTGTTTTTTGTACTTAATTGCGAAGCTTTATCTCTCAGAAAAAAAGAGTTTTATAATAAGCTTAATTAGTAAAGTTTATACATGTATATAAGGGATAGCCCTTTTTACACTTCATTTAAATATAATAATAATTTTTTTTAAATAAATTTACGATTTCATAAGCGGTTTTGAATTTTAATCATTAAGTGAAATATAAACCGTTGACTGTTCATTTAAATAAAATAATTATTTTTATTAATTATGTCCTTATCTCAATTTCAGTGAAAACATCATAATGGCGGATCCAGTAGCAACAAATACTGATGACTTGGAAGATGGAGAAATCGAAAGTGACGGCGAAGAAACCAATGAAGTTACTACAGAAGTCAAAAAGGAAGAATCAGTGCCAGATGTTGAAGGCACTAGAGATCAAGATAAAACAGACAATCAAAATTTTTATCACTCTAAATCAGGTAAGAAAAAGAAATCAAAATCAAGTAAAGGCGAAAAGTCAAAAGATAAAAGTAAAAAAAGTCGTAAGTATACGGATTCCGTGGAAGACGATTTTGCGGGTAATATTGAAAAAGCTATTAGAAAAGCTATGAACAAAGCTGAGGGAGGGGAAAATCAAGCTGAAGAGGATGTTGAGGAACGACGTAAACATAAAAAGCGAAAGAAATACGATGGAAAGGATGGACCTAGTAAAAAACGCAAAAAGCAAGAATATTCGGACGAAATGGACGAAAGCGAGTTGATGTGTGTTAGGGGAGCTTCGCCTGTACAGAAAAAATCACCTGATGAAATGTATCAAGATGAGGATAGAGATTCATATGATTCTGACAGCAGTCAAGACTCTCGAGGTCATCATTCTCATCGTCAAAGACATAGGCCACCTCAGCGCGCAAGGAATAAAAACAAAAATGACAGAAGAAGAGAAACACATCCAATGCAAGATCCTGACGGGGTTTGCTTATATTATATGCAAGGAAAATGTCATAAAGGTGATGACTGCATTTACTCCCATGATGCTCAACCTCCTAGAAAAATGGAATTATGTAAATTTTATTTGATGGATTGCTGTGCAAAACGAGATAAATGTTTATATATGCATGCAGATTTTCCATGTAAATATTATCATACTGGGCTTCCTTGTATATACAAAGACGAATGTAAATTTGCACATGGTAAACCACTTAATGATAGTCTAAAAAATATTTTACTAAAACACATTGAATCAGCGCCTAAAGAAATTTTAGGCGATTTTCCGAGATTAAATAGAGAAGGAGCTTTAAAAATGATACAAACCACGCAGTTAAAGTTAATGCAACAGTTTTCAGAAAATAATGATAGTCAAGTAAGGAATATACCATCACTTTTTGATTTAAATATACCGAATCCGCAAAGTAATTCCGATCTAAATATGCATCAATATAATAATGAAAGACAGACTAAAATATCACCTAAAATACGCCAATCAAGGTGGCAAAATGATCATTCAAGTTCAAATGCAAATTCGTCTCCTAATAGTAGTAATGCAGGCACTACTAATGTTTTAAGTATTAAGAATTTAACTGGTGTATTAACACCTCGACAAATTTCTGATCTGACGAAAATGGGTATTGAAAATCTAGATCAGTTAGGTCAGTTAACAGTATTGCAGTTAAATAGTATCGGAATATCTCTGAAACAAATTACCGAAATTCAACTTAACACTATGAGTATACAAAAATTAGGTCTCATCAACAATGTTGAACAACAGTCTCAATTTGGAGGGCCTAATACTGTTACGAAAGATTTAGATTTACGTGTGCCACCCGCTGCCCCTACTTCTAATAGTTTATCGATGCCATCGGAATTACCTGGACAAGACGTCGATATGCGCTTTCAACCTAATGTTACGCTCGGTGTTAATGAAGACTCTTCAAACAATAAGATGTTTAAAAAAGATACAAGTAGTAAAGATATGATCGATATTGATCAATATACAAAGGACGCATTAAAGTTTGCAACAAAAGATAAAGAAAACATTGATATTTCAAATGAATCTTTAGAAAATGAAAAAGTTCATCAAATTAATGAAGTTAAAGATGTAGATCATAGGGTTCTTCCTTTTACTGAAGGCGATACAAGCGTTCGGCGGCCTAATAATGAAGAAAATATAATACATACTGAAGGTGATACTGACATCCGATTCTTGCAACCAGAACCAATTTTTAAAAATCCTGAAAAAAGTACTATAAGTAATCGTCGATCCACTACGGATGACGATGAAGATAATAATTTATTAATTGATGAAAAATGGTATTCGAGCGATGAAGAGAAGGGTAACAAAAAAAAATCGCCTCATTCATCGCCTCATAATGTTTTGATGTCACCGCCATCAGCACCTGCGCCTTCTATTATTGAACCTTCGGCTGTTTTGAGTAAACTTGGAGATCTTTCTAAAATTGACATCAGTGAAGAAGTCACTAAGCTATTAAATACTATGAAAAACAATTTACAAGACAACAAAATAAGTACTGGTGAAATTCAAGAGCAAATAATTTCAAGAGATCCGCGATCAAGACGCTCCCCAGTTAAAACAAACGAAATCAATAAACCTGCTAACAAAAAATCATCACGTGTATCTATTTATGAATGTGTAGACGGTGAACCGACAGATGGGCGTAGGAGAACCGATGTTGATCTTCGACAAACAAATAAAGTTTCAGGGTTCGGAGATACAGATTTAAGACAAAGCACTAGTGGTGATATTGATTTACGTTTAGGTTTACCCTTTAAACCACTTCCAAACTATACACCAGCTTCCGAAATTAATGGTTCTATTAACAGTCATCCACCCATTCAATATAAAATGATATTAATTCATATACCCCGACCTGATTACACGGATATTAAAAACAGTATCGCAAAATCACAAGCTTTAACAGACCCTAGGCTAAGGAAAGTGTTTAGATTGTCAGTTGAGGAATCGAATAGCGATAGTGAAAAGTCATCTAAAGTTGTGAATACAGCTCCTAGAGTAGATCCTCGGAGAAAACCGAAAGTTTCAATGGAAAACATTAATGAACAGAAGTCTAATTCTTTAGAATTACAAACTATTTTACAAAATTCAAACTGGTATAAAGAATTAAGTTCTACACAAAAAATATTTGTAAATCAACATTTAGCACCTGTGACCCAAATGATTAAACAATATCAACAAGAAAAATTACCAGGCAAAAAGTTTGATTTAACTTCAATACAAAGCAATAGTGTGCTATGTAATATTTTCACAAATTTAGGTATATCATTAGGAGAAAATGGAGAGTTCGCGTATTTACCTAAGCCGAAAGAAGCTTTATTAAAAACACCTATTAATTTTAATCAAAATTCAAACCCCTTCTCTATGAACAATAACATGCCAGGTGGCCCAGGTGGCGGTATGGAAGGCAATATGAATATGATGAACATGCCACCGATGGGAATGGGAGGAATTGGTGGAATGAATAATATGAATCACATGCATGGTTTTAATCAGTCTTTACCGGATCCAAGAGGCGGACCAGCTCCTGGACTGTTAGGTATTGCTCCAAATATACCTCACAATTTTAATAACAATAAATTTGGAGGGCCACATAACTTTGGAAATATGGGATATAACGGTCCACCTGGAAATGATTTTAATTATATGGATGGCGATCAAAACTTTCAGCGATTCCCTAACAGAGGAGGTCATCGAGGACGAGGCAATGATCGATGGAATCGGGGCGGATCCGGAAGAGGTCACAGAGACCGAAAAAATTTCAATGAAAGGGGAAATTGGAAAAATGACCGACATTAACTGTCGTAAATCTATTTAAATTGTGCAAGTATCATGTACCCTTCCACATACTACAGAATGTGATCAAGGTGATAATTATTAGTAACTTTAGACTTGTTAAGGTAGTTCATTTTTATAATTTATTATATTGTATTAGAATAAGATTTTCTGTACGAGGTCTTTAATAGTGTAAATATATATTGTACGAAGTAAATCGATTCACTATAAGTTTCGCGTTATAAGATTAATGATAAATAGCTAATTATCTATATTGAAAAAAAAATGAATTTAAGTTCATTTTAAAAGTACTCATTATACGAGCCAAATGTTTTAAGACTGAGTGCAGGTTTATAATTGAGTTTTTATGTTTTTTTTTTTTTATAATAATATGAAGTAACAGAAAGTGATTTCACAAAAATATAGTTAAAGCTCTTTTTGAGATATTAATTATTATTGTTATCTCAAAAGAAGAAGATTAGCAATATTATATATTAATTAAAATAAGGAGACCATAATATGTCCAGCAATTTTAACTAACTAAAGCAATATACATTACGACTACGAATGTTGAACAATTTTTGTAAAATATACTAAATAAGGAGACTTCCGTTTTGTTTGTAAGTGATAGAGATTTGTATCGATAAAAATTCTACTGGACTTAATAAATTTATGTTTAATATTTGTGTAATGTCTTAATTCGACACCTTAATACGTATTTGATTTTTTGACTGTATTGAATTTTATCTTTTTTACAGACAAAAATGTAAAAAAACTACGAGAAAAGTTAATGGATGTTTTTCAGAAACAAGGAATGTTCAAGTAAGAGGTAAGTATGCCAGAAAAGCTGGTGTCTGAAATAAAACTGGACATATAAATTGTTACTAACTTTATTTATAATGTCTGTAAAATTGAGGTAATGTAATTAGAGAAATCTATTTTTAACCTGTTTCCCCCCGATTTCAAATTTACAGCAACTTGAGATACTTTGGAAAAAGTAGGAGCTGTAAGAAACAAAAAATAATTACTTATTTTCATATCTAATATTTTATCGATATCAATTAATTTTTTTGTTAAATAAATATTTCTTCCTAATAAATCTAAAATCGAAAGCTTTAAAATTTAATCAGGATTAATTGCAAACAATTGTAAAACGTACACAGATTCAAAGAGTCCGTGTCCTCTTGATCATCGGAACAGTTGTAGAATACCACACATTGCTTTGCTGACAATTTGGCCTGGCTTACAAAGTAATTGTAAAGAAGTTCCAATTCTCTCGCCGCAACATTTACCGTGTTGGATGAGCAAACAAGTATAACTCCTTGGACACGCAGGCGAAGTGCAGGCCAACACGATTCGAACCTAAACAATTAATTTTTAGTAATTAGTAAATTATCCAATCGTGTCTGTTAATCAGGTTATACCACATAAAGTTGGTAATTTTGATGGCGAACATATTTCAATGTTAATTTATTTAAATAAATAGTCTTGTTAATTTTAAATTTTTGAATACAATAATTCGCAGAATTGGTTATTAAATAAATATAGTTTTGAATCTATATTTTAAAGGAATTTTACTTATGGTCACCACTGCAGTCCCACATTTCAATATCAACTTTATATTGCTTTTCGTTTACATTTAGATTTGGCAGTACAAACTCCACAATGCGGACTCCTTGGGTTGGTCTAGGATTGTTAGCTTCGTCTACATTTATAGATTCTGATAAAAAATTGGCTATAGATGTTTTTCCACTCTGAAATTATACATTTTGAGACATTTAGTAGCTTTAAATCTTTTTGACACATCTGATATTATTTAGAACACATTTTGATACAATGAATAACTAATCTAAATAGCTATTGATCTACCAGAAAATTATAATTATTTATCATAATGGATACGTTTTAGTTTATAATCACATTGGTTGGATTCTAAAGTAGGCTCTGATTATACGTACGTCTGAGGGCCCGATCAATAAAATTTTCAGCTTATCAAGTTGCATGTCGAAATAATATTTACAAGAATACCTGAAGTAAACACTAGAACTATTTTTTATTATTTTTACGAATTTAAACTACAAGTAATTATCGTCTGTTTCTGACACTGGCGTTGTTTTGTATATGTTTTCATCACCGTGACAACTGCATTATCGATTAAAAATATATGGCCGAACTATTATTTAACAAAGAAATCTAACGTTTATTCAATTCAAATTAATTCGACATCATATACCAATATTATAATTATAATTTTACATAGATTTTTTTTGCTTTGTTACGTATAAATGTAATATAAAATTCTAACATTTACTAATAAAAATGTGTTATTTTTTTAAATTAATACGCTACAAGAATCATTAGACATTTGGCTATCATACTGAGCATAAGTATTTTGTAAATGTTTTGATTATTCAAGAGAAGTTTTTTGAATTACAGTAATGAAAACGTGGTCTAATTTAATTTAAAAAGAAATAAAGTGCAAGTTTTATAGAAAATTGAAAGAACCGTATCGGTAAAAACAGGTCCCACCGAGATTTGAACTCGGATCGCTGGATTCAGAGTCCAGAGTGCTAACCGTTACACCATGGGACCACGTTGAAGTTTCTTAAATTTTATGATATTTTCTTTCCTTTACTTTTCGCTGACATAAAATTTTATGATTAAAGGAATAAAATTGTGTTAAATAATATTTAAGTATTTATTTTATAATATGGAAAAAACTTGAACTTATTATTTTTATTGACAAAATAAAATGATAATAAATAAATAAAAAGCGGTAGTCAACTATATATAGGTAGCCTCTCGTTATCTTACCTTTGTGGTGGCTACCGTTAAACGTAAGCGCCATGATTCCCTGAGGTAGTGGGGGCCTAATGAATCAATTTTAATGAATAAAAAAAAAGATTTATTTCTGTTTTTACAATTGGATTGTTTATTTGAAGTTTTTATACAATTGAATTTATTACAATTATGTATATTATGTTCTCCTTTATCTATTATATTAATTTTGTTTCCGAGTTGTCAAACACTTTAAATGTGTGCCTCTGTTTCGAATTTTACAATTTTAACATTTCACGATTTCACATATTTGGCAAAGGTCTGGTTATTTTAACTAAAAATATGTTCTTAGTCATTCCGAATACTGCCAATACACAATTTATAGTGATTCGTATGATTTAATAACCTTTGTATTTACTTGTCGTAATGACAAATTGGTTCAGTGAACCAATGTTCAACATGCAACAAACAAGAAATAACATGCTTTGGTGTATAAGTATGAAAGGCTAAGAAAAGGAAGAAATTTGAGAAGAACTTCTGTGTCATGTAATGGTGCAACAGGAAAAAAAATTGAGCTACATCGAAAAATGATGAACATGCACTTTTGTAGGGAAATAAATTAATTTTGTCTTTTAAAAATTGGAAATCCCTATATCTGTTACTTTTTTGGCATTGGTCATAAACGTAATTTCAGTTAAAACCCAAATATAGAAAATATCAGTCTTGACCAAACTGTATTTTGGAAATCAAATTTTATTAAGTTTTTACATTTCGGAGGATATTGTTTCGAATGGGTTAAAATAGGAAGTTGAAATTGCACCCAGACTTTTTTTTAAAGTAACTACTTGTACTTTAATGTAGTCGAAATGGCAAGAAAACTAAATATTTATTACGACAGCTTACGCTTTAGAAGCATGTTACATGCTTATGACAAGTCTACATTATGTGCATAGAATACAACCAGTTTCATATTGCAATCTCTGCATCGCTGATGTCATCGACCCAGCAATATAACTCTGAGGAACATATAAATAAAAAAGGCATCCATAAACAGCCCATTTATATTCACTAAACTTATTCATCCGTCATCATCACAACTTGACATGCAACTTGCAACTCATTATATCATTTTTACCTTCGATGTTATGTTGTTTACTTTACATCAAGTATATTTATTATTATTTATAGAAGCAATATTTTATTATTCGTGTGCTTTATTTTGTTATTACTTTACCAATAATAATTTACATTACAATATATTATAAATACGAAATCGTTTTTTTTTAATTTCATTTTATGCTGCTACGCTTTATTTTATCTGTCATTTAACATAGTAATCGACAAATCTAAAATTAGTACATAAAGCTAGGTACTAAACAATATTATAAAAATCTGTACTATAAAAAACTATGTAAATAAATTATTATATAACACTAATTTATTTATGGTCACAGTCTACCGAAATATGCTAATATTTCTACTCTAAAAAAATGATTTGTATATAATTTTTTAATTACAGCTTATGATGCCTGAGGTTATGATGGCGCCTATATGGAACGGTAATATGCGTCGCGAGCTTTTTGTAATAATAAAATGTAATTCCTTATTATTATACTGTCTTTAGATGGAATTACTAGTCGCAACTGTATAAAGAAGTACCTGGGTGACCGAGTTTCGCTATCGACTCTAATAAATGTTTAGTTATGATATTTTTCTCTGTATAATTGCATTTTGTTTAGTAAAGGCGGAAGGTAATAGATAAACTTTAAAAGCAAAATCTTATCTAAATACAAATGTGGATCCAAAGCCAATTATGGCAAGTTGTATCAGGCCAGTGATGGGCTTTTGTTATAATTTTATTTAAGAAATGCGTCGTGATTCCTTACCGATTTTTTTGCTAATTGTGTAGGAAATATTATAGTTTAAGCCGAGGTGTGTGCGCAAACACAGGTGAACTCACCAAACCATATTCATAATCTACTAAGATACTCTCTTATGTGTGATATAACCTATACATAGCTTCTCATGCAGGTAAACACTGCCAACTTTCAAGGTTCAAGCAGCTACTGAGAATTTCTCGACTGAAAAACACAATAACTATTTCACCGACTTCGGAGTCTGCACCCTTATAAGCTTGCCATCGAATCAAATCTTTCATCACTTTTTATCAATAATAATATTTGCCATATTATTTTAAAATCGGTCGCAAATGAGGTGTGTTCTTTTTATGAAAGATAATATTAACTTAATTTATGCTTTAAACTTTTAATCAGATAGAGAAAAGCAACTTTGTGTCTCTAAATATATCTACGCTAAGAGTCACATCAGGTTTATGCTACTTTGGACAACTTTTTCTTTTTTTCTAGCGACTTTTATTCCTAGATTAATAGAATGTCCCCAGATTTTATAAACGCATTATATAGCTGTTATATTCATAGTCACATGGTGATTGGTCGAACAGAAGTTCATGTGTTGCAGCGCTAACAAAGGAGATGGTACAAAAAGCTTCTTCATTATAAATTAAATAATATATGTGTCAGCTTGGATAGTATTCTGTCAAGATATAACTAAAACAGATACATTAGGTATCGGAATTTCTGAAGTTAAATATTGTCCAACGATTATTGTCTTTGTTAATTAAATAAAATTTTTAGTATTCAATCTTTTTTGTCAGTAATCATCCCAAAAGACATGGAACGTTTTAATTTTAATATAACTGTGAAAATAGTTGAACTTAGGCCAGGAAGCAGATCGGTATCGTATCGTATACATATGTAGATGTTGAAATAACTGTTTCTAGACTGGTCCAGAATGTTGGATATGTTGTTTAACAGTCAACATCGCCGCTTTTTCTATTACTCAAAAACTAGTATTTGAGTAACTTTTTGTATGCCCTGCTGCGATCTTTCAAACAAAAAGGATTTAACATAGTTATAAAAATAATTATTAATGGTTTACTTTTATTACCTGTCATATTAAAAGCTGCAAGGCAAGAGGTGATTTGATGTGTTTACTGACTCTATATTTTAAAATTTTTACTCAACAACTGTATATCTACTTCTATACATACCTATTTCTATATTTACTGCTTTATTTTGTTGAAGATTTAACAACCATTACTGTTATAATTTATAATTTATAATAATATACATTGTCATATTTAAGTACATATATTTAATATTTCTTTCTCCATAAGCCAGAGCTTTTGTTGTGTTTTATGCAACATTATTAAAATAAAAGCAAAATGCTTATTAATTCTCGGTTGTTTGCGGGCGTCAACTTACATTTTACTTCCCCGGTCGCCCACACGCGTTTATTTAGTGAAATGCACGCTTGTTTGGATATTAAATAATCGGTGCTTAAAATAAGATTATGAGCTAAAAATGATATGGGATAAATATCGCATATACCTGGGATATCAAGATTTGCAATTTTTATGCCGATGTGTCATTTTAATAATACGAAATATTTCGTAGGTAATAAAACTAAGATCGTATTGTTGGTAGGGTTTTGTGCAAACCTGTCAGGGTAGGTACCGCTTACTCTCATATTCTGTCGCCAAACAGTAATATTTTGCATTATTGTGGTGCAGTTCGAAGTGTGAGCGAGTCAGTGCAACTACAGGCCCAAGAGACATAACATCTTAGTTTCCAGGTTGGTGACAAATTGGTGATGTAAGGGATGGTTAATATTTCTTGCGGTACCAATTTGTATGGACGAGTCTACATGCCTATTTTATAAAATGACACCTAATGGTTTTTTGAAATTATAAGATGGCTATTTCTCATCGGGAGATGTTATTAATGTTAATAACTTTATTTAGAAATAAGTTACTTAGAGTAATAAAAAAATGTAATGTAGTGTAAAAACAAATGTAGGTCCTTTTAAATAAGAAAGCACTAAACTCTAGATATTACAGAATTCTAGGTATGACCTTAGATAATAAACTATGATGAAATGAATAAATTTCCAAATATTACACATATATTTGTTAATATATACAAGGCCTAACTATAATATATAACGCGTACTTATTATATGAACAAAAGATTAAATATTTTGATATCGTAA